>NC_049236.1:45960494-46141195 GCF_011100685.1 Canis lupus familiaris | reverse complement strand
AATTACATGTATACAAACACACACACACACAGAGTGTATAAAAAATGAACACAGTATTTCTTATCCTTTCCCCACTTCTCCTTTGTCTATGACATGGCCCTTTGGTCCACTATCAAAGAAACATTCTTTGAATTTTATAGCAGAGAGATAAAAAATTCATTTATTTTAAATTATGACCATGTAATTTAAATTGGCCTGTTGAAAAGATCTAAAGTGTAGTGATTTTCTGATAAAATAATTTCAAATATGTAAAGGTTTTGTCTTTAAGAATTTTAGACAGTCCCCTTTTTTTTTCCGTATGAAATTTTCCTGAAATAGATAGAAAAGTCTTATTTCTTCTTTTTCTTAACTGAAACATGAATGGCTGCCCAAAGATCTGGTCACCTTAATTGGTGACCCAAAGTTCTGGTCATCTTATCGCTCTTGTAATGCTATGAACATTTCTAATTTAAAACTTCTTCAATTTTAATCAGAAATGCAAGATTTGTCTAATAGATTTTATGAATATCTGGACACTAAGACCCTCAATGAGGCCAAAGTTCTGATGTGTGATAACTAAATGGCAAAGACAGAGACGGTAACAGCCCTTGGCTGTTCTTCTGTTAGTAGTCACCTCAGGAACAAGCCTACTAGGTATCATTATGCCTAATGAGACTTCATGAGCTGGAGGGCCCTTCATTATTTTTTCATATAAAAATAATGATTTGAGAGATCAAATGATTTTTTTTTTCAGGATCAGTCACAGACCATTTAAAAAAAAAGAAACATATTTTGATTTGTTGGGATTATGCCCATTTACTTTTTGGCAGTTGGAGGCCTAAGCCACTTAAAATAGCAAAGATTATGAAGATGCAGTAATATTTTGAAGTTCACGTTTTGAGCTTTGACTACTAGGGAACAAAATGAAGGAGAATGAGAGGCAGGGATGAAAAGTAGGTGCAGGGTAGTCGGTGAGATGCCACAAGGGTTGATAAACTTTTTTGGTAAATGGCCAGATAGCAAATATTTTAGCCTTGGCAGACCATATGGTGTCTGTCAAAACTATTTATGTAAGTAATGGGTATGGCTGCGTTCCAATAAAAGTTCATTTTTTAAAAAAGGCGTTGGGTCAGATTTGGCCCACTGGTTGTAGTTTTCCCACCCCAGGGTCAGACAATCAGTAGAAAGCAGAAGACTTGAGTACTCAGTGCTTGCAGATGAGGCCCTGGAATATCCCTTTCAGTGTATACTACTCCAGATTCACTTTCCTTCCTTTATGATGGCCCAGGAGCTGGAGGCAATTTTAAGGTCACTCCATACACCAATGAAATATTACTGTGAAGATAATTATTTCCTTGGAACAAAAAGCAGGAAAAGTTTCAACAAATCACTAAGTTTA
Source organism: Canis lupus familiaris (assembly GCF_011100685.1). Lineage (NCBI taxonomy): Eukaryota > Metazoa > Chordata > Mammalia > Carnivora > Canidae > Canis > Canis lupus. The sequence goes on along the minus strand of NC_049236.1, from coordinate 46,139,817 downwards.
AATACATATTCATAAGATTTCAAAACCCAGCGCTCACACATTTCATATACTTCTTTATACCTTCTTAGAGTACATATTATATGCATTGTAAGACCACTGTAAGTTCCATTTGAAATTGAGCCAGTGGTTTTGATGAATAAAATTTCTTTTTAGGGATGTTCCACAAATTTTGTGGATGACATTAAGAAGGATTTTATTCTGTTTCAGAAGCGACCAACTTGGTAAATTTCTACAGCAACCCTCCCTTACCAATCTTATTTTAGTATAAGGTAGTATATATAGTATATGTAGTATATATATAATGTAGTAACCAGATTACAATTAAACCTCCAAGTTTTACCTAGCAACAAACACAAGATATGTCATTTAACAAATTAACCTCAGGGAGATTGTGTGGAGAATTTCATCAATTCAACTTAAACTCTCATAACATTTACTGTCTGCAATCATGGTTTTAAATCTCTGTTTCATGGTGTGTTTTAACATTTTTTTTAAATTTTTATTTATTTATTTATGATAGTCACAGAGAGAGAGAGAGAGGCAGAGACATAGGCAGAGGGAGAAGCAGGCTCCATGCACCGGGAGCCCGACGTGGGATTCGATCCCGGGTCTCCAGGATCACACGCTGGGCCAAAGGCATGCGCCAACCACTGCGCCACCCAGGGATCCCGTGTTTTAACATTTTAAAATAAATAACCATTTACTATAGCCAAATGGAAAATGCTGAAACCTAATTTTATTTATGTAGCTCTTGAAATTAATTTGAATAATTTTGCTTTAGCTGCATATATTATTTTGGGAGAAGGAGAAATGACAGTGTTTCTGTTTTCAAAGAAAATGTTAATAGGCGTTTCGCATTCAAAATGTTTTTCATGTGTATGTGTTTGGTGCTCTCAAAAACTGCAACAAACACCAAGTTTAAAATTACCCCTGGCATTGGGCTAACTTGATTGTATATATTTGTATCTCAAACAGAATGTGTGCCACTCAAAGTCATGGTTATCCTAGACTCATGTTTTCCTATAGACACTTAGCAAATGTACGAGTTGATTTGGGAATCACTGGGATTATGGAAGCAGTTAACAGATTTGCTTACAAGGCAAAGAATTACAATGAACAAAATTCACACATAATGCCACACAGGTTTTACAGCATTTAGAATTAGAAAAAAATTCCTATTTAGGAAATCGTACTTAATTCCTAATACTGTGCCATGCCTTGGTAACTTGCCATGCCTCCAAAATTACTGATCAAAATTTATATTAAAGATTTATAATCAATATTCATGTTAGAATATATATTTTATAGATCTATGTTGATGTGTATTACATATATTTTATATACATATGTAGGTCATATATGTATATATATATATTTCAGCATCTGTATGCATACAAAAATGTATATGAGAACATGCACTATTCTTATTAGCTCAAAATTAGAAACTATTTAAGTGCCTACATATAGGAGAGTGGATAATAAATTGTGGCATATTCAGACAAGGAAGTACTACACAATTATGAGAATGAATAAGGTACAACACAACAATGTGAGTTACTCTCACAAACATAATGTTGAGCAAAAGAAGCCATATGGAGAATATATATCATATGATTCCATTTATGTTAAATACAAAAATAGGCAAATTCATGCTATAGGAGTCAGGAAAATGGTTGCCTTGGGATTTAGGGTGGTCAGTGGCTGAGGGACTTCTGGGAGCAGGTAATCTTCTGTTTCTTGATTCTGGTTATACAGATGTGTTCATTTCGTGAAGTTCATGGAGCTGACATGTACATTTTTCTGGATGTATATTATGTTTCAATAAAATTTTAAAAACTTCACACAGTATTATGGCTCTTAAATTATGTAATATTCCCCTAATTTTCATAGGTTTTAGGTTTTAGGTTTCCTAATTTTCAGAGGAAAAACAAATCTGGGAAAACAACAGAAATAAAACAGTGTTTATGACATAAATTACATTATTTTAAAGGAGAAATTTTGGAGTGTTCTAGACTTTTTTAATGGAATTAAGTTAAAGGTTCACAACAGTCAGAGATTTTTTTTTTCTTTCTTGGTACAGACATTCTGCAGAATTGCTTCATGAGACAGAAAACCCATGTGGGATAAGACATAGTACAGTGTTTGGTATTTCGCAGAGATGTGTGCCCATTACCTTTCATACTTTGGCAGGTAATGGTTGTGGACATTTTTAACATATTCAATAATTGCTTGCTTTACTTGTTGCTTTTATAATTAGGGGTATTAAAATTATTTACTTAAATATTTACTTATTTGAGAGAGAGAGAGAGAGAGAGCAAGAGAGAGTGGTGGGGAGGGAGAGAGCGGTGGGGAGGGGCAGAGGGAGAGGAGACAGAATTTTTAGCAGGCTCCACATCCAGCTTGGAGTCCCACGTGATGCTCCATCTCACAACCCTGAGATCATGATCTGAGCTGAAATCAAGAGTTGGACGTTTAGTTGACTGAGCCCACCCAGGCGCCCCTATATAGTTTTACAGTCAATGGCATCAGTTCACAAAACATATAGTTCATATGTAAATTTTTTGAAATTGAGGATTTCTGACTTCTTTTTAAATATCATTTGAGGGCAGCCCAGGTGGCTCAGTGGTTTAGCGCTGCCTTCAGCCAGGGCATGATCCTGGAGACCCAGGATCGAGTCCCATATCTGGCTCCCTGCATGGAGCCTGCTTCTCCCTCTGCCTGTGTCTCTGCCTCTCTCTCTCTCTATCTATCTATCTCTCCTCTCTGTGTATTCTCATGAATAAATAAATAAATATCAGTTGAGACATATTCCCAAATGTCATCCATTGTGTTTCACACTCCCCTTCTAATTCTTGTGCATCCACTAAACTTAGGAAGGAAAGTCTAGGAATGCAGCATTTAGTTTCATCAATAAAATCTGATGTTTCCACACCAAATAAAACTATGGGCTAGCCATAGACACTCATTTTCTGTCTCATGTTCACAAAGACATTGCCCAGCCTTCCCAGCAATAACTGAGTGCGACACCTATTTGGTAAAATGTGTTTCTCTGAGCAGGTAAGCAGATGCATGTTTCTAGGTAAGCAGTTCATCAAGAACTCAACCTTTCTTTTCAGTTTATTATTTTACTTTCTGGCTCGTTTTTGTTGGTTGACCTCACTGACATGACAATGAGTATAGAATACAAAAGTCTGCTTACCAGATGTGCCAATGTAATCTGCAAGATTTACATCATAAATGCTATTCTGGAGAGCAATCTCTGTATTGCACACATTTTCCTTTATGATGTGTTACTTCTGTCTTAAATAAACAACTAAAGAAGCCGTTGAATTTAATGGGGGAGAGAAAAGGGTCTGACTATCTTTGAAGACAGTCTTTGAAAACATAGTTCTATACAAGGGATTGCATCTGGATGACTGCAAAGTTTGCCTTATGAGGTATATGAGATAGAAGCAGTATGGCTGCTTGTGTAACAGCATGGTCTCTGAGATCACAGTGGATCCAAATCCTGGCTCTGCCACTTGCCAGCTGTGTAACCCTGAGGAAATCCCTTAAACATCTCAGTTTCTTCATTTTTTCAGGCCACAGCAGTGCTTCATAGGTTTATTGTGAGGATCGAATAAGTTAGCCTGGCACAAAGCAAACACTAGTTAAGCTGCAGGTAACACTATTCCTATGTTCTAATGTATTTTAAGATTTTATATTTTTCCCTCGTTGATTCAGGACGTGCTATTCCATGCAGTAGCCAGAATGCCAAATCATGTCACTCATCTGTGCTTAACTGTCTAAAAGCTTTCCATCTCACTCAGAGGAAAAGGATAAGGGCTTTATAAAGATGTACAGGTAGGGTGACCATGTTCCCTGGTAGTTTTAGGACAATCTGGGTTTATGCCTGTTGTCCAGATGCAATGATTGACAGTATCTCCTTTCACTCTCAAAGTATCCTGGTTTGAAGGATAAAATATATGGTTACCTTATTACTAGGCCCTATGTTATCTGCTTCCCCCCATCACATGCCCTACCTGCTTATCCCTGTGACCTCATGATACCACTTTTTCCCTTCTGCTTACCACAATAGCTTCCTTGCTGGGCCTTTAACCCTCCAGGCACATTCCTGCCTCTGGGCCTTTGCACTTGCCATTTCCTCTGGCTGGAATGCCCTTGCCTTAGACAGCGGCATAGTTTGGTCCTTTTAAGTTTTAGGTTTTTATTCAACTGTCACCTTGATTGAGGCATTCTTTAGCCACCCACTCTGAAATTAATATCTTCCCCCCCTTCTTTCTATTTTTCTTTCCTATTTTAATTTTCTCTAGCAGTTATCCCATATGCAATATATTTACTTATTGCACTTGCTTATTGTCTTGTTCTTCTATTAGAATGTAAGCTCCATGAGGGCAAGGATGATTTTCTTCATTGCTATTTTCTCAATGACTGGTATATAGTAGGAACTCAATAAATATCTATTGAATGAATAAAGGAAGAACATTTATAGAAGAAAGATTTTTTTTTTTTGGAAGAAAGATCTGATGTCACTGAATAACCAACTAGCCAATCCACTGCCATCACCATTATCTTCTAGTATAAAATTTGATAAAAAAAATAATAGGGATCCTATGTTTAGGATTAGTGTTATGAGATCTGACCAACTTCCATTACTGATGCTCTATTCTATAAGTAAATTGTCTTAAAAGTTGAGATGGCAAACATTGTCAACGAAACTCCTAGAGATATAAACTCTAAAAGTAACTTCTTTTTTTGCACATAGAAGAATGGTATTAAATCTTCCTGAGGGAACACTTGATCTTTGCTTCCTGAGTCCAGGAACACTGGGGACTTCAAATCTTCCAAATTTAAGTAAACATGTCAGAGCACATGGTTTTATAAAATTTTTGATGTTCAAGCTTAAAAATAAGGCTACCAAAATTTAATACTAAGTGATATTTACATTTAGTCTTCTTACTAAATTCAATTTCAACCATTAACTTTATAATGTAAAGTTTTTCCAAGAAAAGCTAGAGCTAGTTAAAAATAAAATTGTAGCTATAGAAAGCAGTTATTCTAACTCCCGGGAGAATATGGTAGCTCCAGAAAGCAGTTGTAGAATTTCTGGCAGTATTTCACATTTTTTTTTCAGTATATCAAATTTATTTTGACAGAATTTCTTAGAACAGTCCTTACTTAAACACTCTAGTCTTAGAATCAACTTCAGAAACAGTAATGTTGATTCCCCATCCTCTCATTTTAGTGCCCACACTGTTTCTACCAACTATATAAGCTTGTATGATAATAAAGAAATAACATTCATATCCTAGCAACCCATGAGATGAAGACACCATAGAAATATTTCAAAATGAAATCACCCAAATATCTTTTATCGATCCCAGTGCTTGAAGCTGTGCAACATTTACACATACACACAGATACACATAGTTTATCATGTGAAAATTGTTTCTCAAAAGTAAAACTTTCATGCCTCCCTATTTTATGTTAAATTTAGAACACAGCAGCCTCTTCTATGAGCTGAAGTGTTTGATGGAGGAATATCATTGGCCATGATGCTTTACATCTCACCACCTTCCTAATGAGAACAGGACTGAAACCATCTCTCCCTCCTTAGCCATGGGAACAATCTTGCAGTTATGGATGGTTTCCATCTCCCATCCCCCTAAAGTAGGAATAACTGTGCTGTGAGCCAAATGCTGAGGGTTAGCAGGGTAACCTCACATGAGAATAATTACTTAATATGATCATGAGAGAAAGCAATGAGGTTCCCAGACACAGGAAACGAAAAGTCAGAATGGGAGGTAGAGTTGGAGAGGGCTCTGAAGCCTTTCCAGACAAGCAACTTCCTTGTAACAAACAGAAAATTGGGTAATAAATTTATCACTCTGTCATTTTATGTGTACAGATACTCTAAAATCAGCTAGTTAGCATAACGAACTTTTGCAATGCACATGTGTCTTAGCAATGCTATAAACTCAACCTATTTCCTGTTCTCTAAAAAGCGTAATATGAATGCTCATTTTGATATTCCAAATCACTTGTAGGTTTAATATTTCAATCCAAATCACAAATCCAAGTGTGCTCAAAGAATGCATATTGCTCAGAAACCTTGAAAAAAGAATTCAATTGATTGTATGGGCCAGACAGTGGAAGGTAAACAACACAATGTCCGGACAAAGGCAAAGTGGGAAAATGATCCTGTTGTTATATGCTGCTCTGCTTTGCACACATTTCTCTCAGATTTATGGACTCTGAGACATTCCTGGTTGTAGGAAAAAAGTAGAAATTCAATAAATTAAAGCTAGTCAGCTTTTAGATCTGGAATTGTATGGGAGGAAAAACATTCTCAGAGAAGCAAGTAGTACATTTTCTTATTTTACTCATTCATCAAATACTTTTTAAGTTGGGTACAATGCTGGATACAGGAGATACAATGATAAATGAGAATGATGGCAGCTTGCCTCAACAGTCTTGCAGTCTAGTGGGGCAGACAGGCAAGTGAACTGGCAAAGACAGTGAAATATATGTTAAATGCTCTTTCAGAGTTAATAGAGGGTGTCATGGGAGCACGTCAGAAAGGCAATAACACAGTTTGGGTCATAGATACTTGCCAGACAAAGAGATAAACGTTTAGGTGGAGATCTGAAGAATCAAGTGGAATAAGTTGGAAGCAGCATGAGGAAAAATATGCCAGGTAGAAAGATCATCTTGGTATTTATTCTCAGACAGGCGAGGTTAAGCTAGAGTGAATGGAGGGAAAGTGTGCAGAGAAGTGCTAGGAGGGAAGGCAGGGTCAGAGCCACCCCATAGGAAATGTTTAGCTGGGATGGAATGCACCAGCAACGGGCAGAGATCTTAGTCAAGGGACACATTTTTCTTTTGCAAAATTCAGGGAATACAGTTTTTATTCCTAATTTTATGGTTATAGCACTATTACTGGAGTGCATGAGAAAGATCTGCTTTTATTTGTTTGATAAGGAGTAAAAGGAAAACACCACTGTTATCATATATGCAATAATTTGGTGAGTAATTTCATCAATTTGGGCGAATATTACCATGGGTAATATCCTGTATCTTGTACATAAATGGAGATTTCCTGTGACAAATTGTCATCATCATCGTCATCACCATCAATATTTTAACTTGAAGATCTCTGAGAAATCTGATTAGAAGTTAATTTTAACAGTAAAGACCCTAATAAATCAAATCATATCAATAAGCACTTAATGAACAACTAACTACTTTGTTTGAGACACACAATCCATAAGTTGTGGCCATTTATTTTTGAGACAGGAGTTGCCTTGGTGATCTGATGTGTCAAGAAACAACTTTTGTATGGCTGCCCCAAAAAAGAATGGATTCCAGTTGCACAAGATGTCAAAGGCTGTGTGAACATGGAGATAACTGGCTCCAAGTGAACATCTCTGGTTTCCACATTGCTCAGATCCTCTGCCAGAGCAACATATTGAGTCTTGATTTTCCATTGCAAAATATTCCTGATAATTTCAAACAGAAATTGTATTTGTTTATTTTTCATTGTTGTCCTCAATAAGAGGTAGATTCTTAGAGTGGACCAAATTAGCAACCAACAATCAGTTATTGGAGTCTGTCACTGGCTAGTTAGCTTTTACCCCACATACTGAATGGAGACCTCATTCACCTACAGTATTATCTACGACATCACTGGTTTCAACTCCCAGATATGCACATCAGAGATTTCTATGCTAGCCTTTGGGCTTACCTTCTTCCCTCTTTCATGGGCCATCATTCTAACCCTCTACAATCTACTTCTGTCATAAACATGTTTCCCCACATCCTGTTTCTACTGATTGGGCTGAGGTACAGTGGTTTATGGGCATATCCATGTGCACGTATGCGTGAACTGTTATCCTAAAAGTACATGATGGAAAACTTTGGCTTACCCATGCACAAACATCATTTTTAGGGTTTTCATTGTATTCAAAATTATAATCCATCTTCCTATAGATAACACTCCAGGGCATTAACAGAATCTCATGAATCATTAAAGAGTACAGTTATTGGATTCTGTACTTCTAATATATTTTGGCATTTAGTAATTGGAGGTTGAGACCCTAAACACAGATACAATGTTTAAATTGTTTTTGCCATTATAGTGAATGTAAACAACTTATATACAGATTAATTTACTGGCTAAGTTTGTGCATTTCTTGAAAATTCACGTATGAGATAATTCAATTTCTTGACAAATCAAATCCATCATCAGTTTAGGTTACAAGTGTGTATATTTGAAGGAGTCTGTAACTCCCTCCTCTCTCCTGTTTTTGTTAGTCTTCTCATGTAATTACTGATGTTCTGCTTTTTTGCATAACTAAAAATTAGAGTTAATCCTTTGATAAACTTAGCAATCTTTTCTTCAACGCTGCCATTTGGAAGGCCCTTGAATGCTCCAAAACCAACAAGGTAAGTGACATTTATTTGCTTCCTTCGATTCCTTCTGCTTTACATTTTATTGTCTCAGACTTTCTGATTGTATTACCTGGGAGCTTACCTGTGTGTGCAGGTATAAGCCAGGGCCAGAGGAGTCTCTCTCTACTCTTTGGCTTATTTCTTCTCTCTGCAACATATATATCTCCAGGCTCATTTTTTTTTTCCCATTTAGGATCTATATAAACTTCAGCAGCAGTCATTCAGTTACTAGATGTAGCCTTTCTGAGAATGTTATTTACTTTGGGGTAGTGATGGCATTTTTGACCAGAGCTGTGTATACATATTGGGAGCTGGTAAGAAGTAGGTGAAGTGTAGTCGGAGTAGGGAAGATCTTGAATACCATACATGTGAACTTTTGGGTGTTTTTAATTAAAGCAACACTCAGTAGGTGGAAGTGAAGACCAGTAGAGGCTGGTCTGAAGATAGATCAATTAGGAAACTTTTGGAAATCAGGTGTAGAATGACCCCTTCTTCCCTGTTCACAGACCATCAAGAGCCACTCAGTACCAAACAAAATGGTAAAGTGAGATGGACAGCTGCTACTTTGTCCTGCAACACAGGGCAGCTTGCCATGGTCAGAGGAATCCACAGGTCTGATACGTGAGGCTCCAAAGCACTAGAATCTTAAAGCAGGAGCAGCTGCCGACAAAAGGCATGAGGGCCCAGAGCTCACATTGCTTGGAAGGATTTCCCTGGACTGTCCTGGGCAGAAATCAGGGAAACTGCATCATTTTATGGTCTCCTAACTTAGAGAAGAGACTGACAGAATGAGTAGGAATAACTCCCCAATACTGTGAGGCTTTCTAGCTTACTCGCATGTTTTCTTCTTTTCCTCTGGAAGATTAAAATAACTAAAGCTTATATATATTTTTTAACTCAAAAGATTTACTTCCTAAAATGAATATTGGTTAAATGACTCATTACATGAGTTTTAGAAAACCAGAAACTACACAAAGTTACTCCTGTGGTGTAAAAACTGTCAAAGTGTCCACATTATTTAGAACTACAATAAAATATATTATGCATTGGCTTCCCAAGAGGGAAGAATCATATGGTCAAATGAGGACGTCTAAGTTATTATCCATTGTTATATGAAGGTAAAACAAAGTTTTATTTGATTTTTTCACCAATTGGAGATATTCCAGATGATCTGATTTCAAATGTTGCTATGGAATACAAATGACATTTAGTCTAGTGATTGGCAGGTGGCACCTCAAAGAGATAAGGAAGTCTCCTGCCCAGCAGTTGTAGATAATGACTTTCCAAAAAGTTTCTTTGCAAATGGTCAAATGGGAATAGTTAATTCAGAGATAGTTAATTATTCTCCTGAGCCCTGCTGGGTTGGATAACTAGTGTATATGTGTGAATAATCAACATTTAATACTCTACACTGTATTTTTTGTATTTTTGTATTTTTTGCATTTTATATTTTTGACTGGAGCCAAATTTTGAATAAGAGTCATATAAAGATTTAAATCTATTATTAAAGAAAGATGTCATGAGAAAGTCAAGTATTTACATGTAATATTTCATAAAGAAAAAATGAATAACCTTCAAAAATTAAAGTTCTGTAGCATGTGCTAAACATTTTAAGTTACTTACACATTTTCATTTTGCATCATAGTTCAGTTCTAAAATCCCATTTTAAGTTCAAATAGAAAATGTATGTTTTTGGGGCACCTGGGTGGCTCAGTGGTTGAGCATCTGCCTTTGGTTCAGGTTGTGATCCCAGGGTCCTGGGATTGAGTCCCACCTTGGGTTCCCCACAGGGAGCCTGCCTCTCCCTCTGCCTGTGTCTCTTGCTCTTTCTGCATCTCTCATGAATAAATAAAAACAATCTTAAAAAAAAGGAAACAAAACATGTTTTCATGCTATTCTGTGAAAAGATACGGTATATTTTTAAAAATCATTTTTGTCTAACTTCCCCAATTTTGCAAACAGTATATTGGAGTAATTCTGGAATGTTTTTTATTTGTAATATTCAAGATTGTAATCACTGTTTTCGGCTATATTGTTAGGACTTCACTGTGTGGCTGCTTTTCCTGATAGGCAGGCAAGTATAATTTTGCCATTTAAGTGTAACTATTGGAAACTGCAAGACTTACTTAAAATTTATCAGGTCTTCAGACAAAATTTGCCATTTAAAGTCATATTGCAGAATATTATTGCTCAGAATAGCTTTGTTCTTATGGATAATACATGAGAAGAAAAAAAAATAAAGGCTGGGCTTAGAATAAAGACATTTTGTAACATCTGGCACAGACCACATGATTTCACTTGAATTTTAGGTTATTTGGATTCCTACAACCATTTTCCCTCATAACCGCTAGACCAAATATGAAATACCTAACTCCTTCTGGCTTGAGTTTTTTTTTGATACTAAGCAGTCGCTGAAGTGAGGTGATCACAGCGACAGTGGGTTATCTACCTCTCCCGCAGAAGCCCCAACCTTGTCTTATTTGTCTCAGAATCCTTCCTTCCTCACTCAGGGTTGGACACACAGTGGTTCCTTCATAAAAACTGCATATACCAAAGAAAACAAAGGGGGTGACAATAAACAGATGCCTGTTTTAAAGAGCTTTAGTGACACTGTTCAACAAGGTTAGCACTAGCCCGCGATCACGTGGACCCCGTCGTCTCTAAGTCACCCAGGTCACTGAGGTAAGCTAGCATGCCCTTTGGCTTCCATCATCAATCCAGATAGTCAAAAGAAAATAGGTACTTTTCACTTCAAGATGTACCATGGATATTTGGCTGCTGAACGGCAGCACCTTACAAAGGTAATGACAACTGAAGAGATACTCATTGTAAGTACTCCTTGGGCTCAGTAGATCTCACCCTGCAAACCAAATCTCAGAAAAATCCAGTTGCTTCCCAAGATTGCCCATCCACTCAGCAGGCTGAGGGCTGGCATAAGAATCTGCTTCGTTAAAGACCATGACTTTGAATAGTCATCCCAGAAATCTGATTTTGTTAACAACTGAGTTACCAGGTGAATGTAACATTTAACTAATAATAAAAATTTTAAATGCCACAGAGTTAGAAGGTTGCAGAAATCACTTTCAGTAAAAACATGGACTAAAATTCCAAAGGTCTGCAGCAACTCTCTTACTGTGGAATCAGAGCATATGTTCAAACCTGCAAATATATTCATGGTTACTTCCTACCTTAAACACATTGATAGGGAGATCAATGACCACATAGATAAGGTCTCCAAGGGCAAGGCTGGCTATCAGTGCGTTGGGGCCATTCCTCATACACTTGTTCTGGTAAATGATCCTGAGCAGAGTTGCATTCCCCACCATTCCCACGATGAAAATAGTACAAGATATCACAGTGTTAATGTATTTGAAAGCTGAAGTAATCTTAGTCTGCTGTGGGCAATAGCTGTGCATTGAGCCATTGCTAGGTAGGGCCAAATTAGTGGGTCGATGAGTGGTGACCAGGAAGCTGAGTTCTGTTCCATGAAAAGTGGTGAAATCCACTGGAGTGCTTAGGTTTGTGCTGTAGCTCTCAGGATGATCACCGATTACATATCCAACCAGCGCTACCCAAAAGGTCACCTTGAGGCAAAAGGTTTCCATCGTGATGCGAATCTGAGGAAAGGGTTCTTATTGCGTTGTCTTTATACCCACACTTTTTTTTTTTCACCTGGAAAAGAAAGGAGGAAAAATAATCTTGGTTACAAAATCCAGCTGCCAATAAAATTATAGTCAATGATTATTTACCACTTCCAGTAAAAAGTAGTATATATTTGGTAATTAGATAAAATAATCTGTGTCAGGTTATCTCATGGCAGGGAAAAAAAAAAAAAGAGAGAGAAGACAAAAGCTCCATTATGGCAAATTCTCTATCTCAGTCTCTGTCCCTCTGCCTCTCTGCCTTCTCCTCTTTCCCTCCCTCATCTCCATCCATAGCTATACTTTTATCTAGATTATGATATGGATGAGGATATGCCAGTTTTTCCTTTAGTAGATAAAAGTTACTTTTTTCTCTCTGTTTCAACTAGGCTGGTAAGAACCTGAGTCACAAAAATCTTCAAGAGTTACAAAATGTCACTTATTAATGGAAGAGAAAAGGCATTATTTGACAAGTAGAAGGCACATGGTATTAAGACTAAAAATTAATCAATTCTGTAATTAACAATTTAATATTCCAAAATGTGTTCCGTTTGGCACATGATAATGAACATGAGAATAAAATGTAGCACACGTAGCCAAGTTTAAAGTGTTATAAAATGCTCTTTTAAAGATCAGAACTCTGGTTAACTCCATCAATACCTTCATTTATTTATTTATTTATTTATTATGATAGAGAGAGAGAGAGAGAGAGAGGCAGAGACACAGGCAGAGGGAGAAGCAGGCTCCATGCACCAGGAGCCCGATGTGGGATTCGATCCCGGGTCTCCAGGATCGCGCCCTGGGCCAAAGGCAGGCGCCAAACTGCTGCGCCACCCAGGGATCCCATAGATTTCTACTTCAATCCTTAAAGTAAAGATGCTGGGGTAATTGAGGGAGTTGCTGGTCACATAGCAATCAAAGGTAAATTAAAAAAAATGGCTCTTCCCCTTTAAATATTTTGTGAATTTTCTTCTCTGTGAGTTTTTAATGATTCTTTAAATGAAGACCATAAGATCATTAATGCAATGGCATGTGTCTATGATTTATATGCCCAGTTCATAACTTAATTTTTAAAAGTTGTGTCCCATTGTTTTTTTTATCTATTTATGGTTGGTATTGACCACTTTTAAGAATTTGGACAGTTATCTTGGGAAACCAACAGAGCTTAGGTTTCGACAATAAGTAGATGAAATAAGATTTATTCAGGTTGTACGGAAGGTCTGAAGTAAGTACAAGGTGCAAATACCATATACTTTTTGCCTTCCCCTGAGGTTTTTCACAGGAACCTGAAACATTAATGACATCGTATGTATATTAATAGCTTATTATGTATGCATCTGTTATCTGACCTGAGCTTTACAACTCTAGGTAGGCAGGGGCAATATTCCCATTTTAACTGTGAGGAAAATGAGTCTTGAAGAAGTTAAGGCTTCGTGATCAAGAAGTGGCAGGACAGGTATAATGCCTCTCTTTGCTCTGCCTAATTATAAGTAGTTTGCAGTTGTTTCCTGCTTTTTACAGTTTGGAGTAAATATCTGACTGAATGTTGACAGACCTACGAAGTGCCACTACTTGCATTCCACAGTGGAGACCAGGACTCTATGAACAAAGCAGATCATCATTCTCCGTTTCAGATCACAGATATGGGAGAAAAGAAATCCTTCAATACCTTGTGCTATTTGATGGCTAAAGTCTCCCAGTTTCCAGGTTGGAATGGACCCTTCAGCAATGTTTCCTTAAAAAATAAGAGAAAGAAAGCCTTTCCTGGAAACGAAGTGGCTCTTTGCCCAGCAGAGTCCACTAGGAGAGTATTTAGTGAACTGATCTGGCTATCATGGGGTTATGACACTGGGGAAAGGTACTACTAGTGGTTGAACATTAGCATGCTGGTTTGCTTGGTCGGCTGTTGATGTAGGAGCTAAGGAGGCCAAGGCTGTGGGTTCTTATCAAGGTGTGAGGTGAGCTAGTGACCATCAAAACCATCAAAACCACTTTCCTTCCTCTGGGAGCACATCATTTCTGATGACATCTCCATCAGCTCTCTACGTGTATTTATTTTATTTTATGATAGAGAGAGAGGAGAGAGGCGGAGGGACAAGCGGAGGGACAAGCGGAGGGACAAGCAGGCTCCATGCTGGGAGCCCAACGCGAGACTCGATCCCGGGACTCCAGGATTGTGCCCTGGGCCAAAGGCAGGCGCTAAACCGCTGCGCCACCCAGGGATTCCCCTCTACGTGTATTAAGCAGCAGGGCTAAGGGATACTTGGCAAAGATGCATGGGTATCATGTTATCATTGGGTGAAAAATACAATAAAATAAACAACAAAAAAGGCCTCTCATATACATGTTACTCCAGGGATGAATCTGTAGCCCAATCCATGGATCTAAGTCATGCTGTGCTTGAAACCCTCAGTCACTAGACCCAGCTCCAGTGAAGCTTCTTAGGTTCAGCCCAAGGGCTGTAGATTCAGCCTTCTTCATATCTGGGGGCTAAGAATTTGGTGGAGTTCAAAAGCTGTTACTGAGGAAGAGGACTGAATCCTTAGGCCTACACTGTAAGCATTTACCATCTTGGATTTTTAGGATTAAAGTTCGCCTGTAATTAGTAATTTGGAAATTCCAATCTTACCGAAATGGCATAAATTTAAAGCAGGTAATTTACTGAAATGATTGCCAAGGTGTTTCTCCATAGTTAACCCCGGGGCGGGGGGGGGGGGCTACGAGGTGGGGGGAAAGCCGCGAACAGCAACCGAGGAGGGGCGGGGGGGGGGGGGGAGCCAAACAAATAAACTAGGAACTTTTTACTAGTTTGCCGCGGGCTCTGCTCGGTTCTTCCTGACGACGCCCGACTTTGATGTGCCCCCACCCCGCCGGCCAACAACTCTGTCCGGGAACTCCCCCAGGGTGGTGTCAGCAGGGGCTGGTGATCTACACACAGCCCGGGTTTTCCGCACGTGAAACGCAACAAGTGCCCTTTGAAGGAGAGCGGCCCCCGACCTCGGCCTGCGGGCGTCCGAGCCGGGGCTCCGGGGGCGCCCGGGCTTCCCCGACCTCGGCGCGCCCCTCCCCGCGCCCTCCTGCCCGCCTGCCCCCGCCTGCCCTCCCCGCGCCCGCCTGCCCTCCCCGCGGCCCCGCGCCCTCCCCGCGCCCCCCTGCCCTCCCCGCGCCCTCCCCGCGGCCCCGCGCCCTCCTGCCCGCCTGCCCTCCTGCCCTCCTGCCCTCGGCGCGGCCCGGGCGCGCGGAGCGAGCAAAGGCTGCGAGGGAACCTCACCAGCCGCCGCGGGGCCGCCGCCGAGGGCGTGAGGTTCCTCCACGCTCTCGCAGCGTCGGGGACAGGGAGCCCCAGGCAGAGCCCGGAGGCCGAATCCCGCCTGGGGCGCCCCGGGCAGGTGGGGGGCAGCCCCGGGCGGGGGCGCCAGGCTGCGGGGCGCCCGGCTGTCCTCCGGCAGGCCCCCCCCCCCCGCCCCCCGACGGGAAGAGGTGCACCGACCGTGGAGCTCGGCGGGGCCACGGCCGCCCGGTCCGCGCGCCGCCCGAGGAAGCGCAGCCGAGCGCCGGTGCTGCAGGCCCGGCTCCCACGCCGCCCCGCTCCCGCGGGAGCTCCCGGAGCCGCAGCGGCCGCCGGCGGACCGAGCCTCTCGCCCGCTGTGCGCGGCCGCCGGACCACGGGGACGACTGCGCGCGCGCCGAGCTCGCGGGAGACTCGAGGGGACACGCCCCCGCGCGGCCGGCCCCCTGCGCGCCGCGCTCCCCGACCGTCGGCCCGGCCCCGGGGCCGCAGGAGCGCCCCCCGCCCCCCCGCCTGCCCCCTAGACCGCACCCGGCCGCCGCCCCCCCAGGCCCCGGGGGCGAGAGTCTTAACTCTTTCGCTCCCGAAGTGAAGGGGGTTCGGCAACAGCAAGCCCCAGAACCGAGGGAGGCCCTGCTGAAAACCCGCTCCCTTCGCTGCGGGCGCAGGCGGGTTCGATCCGAGAGGGAAGGACTACAGATGGAGCCCGAGCGGAAGGGTGCTGCTGGGGGGGGGGGGGCTCCACGTCCCCGCCTCTTGGCTTGCCTTGTCTGCCCCCCTTCTTAAGCTTGTGGCAAGTGAAAGAGCCAACCTAGCGGTGGACTGATCAAGTGTTGCTTTGATCTCATTCCTAGAAGCCTGCACCCCAAGGCTCCACACCACTCCAGGGCAAGGCAGGAGAGTCTGTGGAAGGGTCCAGTGTGTGGCTCAGAGACACTTTGGATTCCTCAAGAAATCCAAGCACTGAGGGGTGCAGACACTGCAGAAGGTAGCTCTCAGAATCTTTCTGTAATAGAGAGTTTTATCCTAAATTGCAGAGCGGGAGAGGACGTGAGGGACAAAGGCCATTGCCTGTGACATTCGAGAAAAACTTGAGGGCTCCTTAGAGAAAGTTCTCCCTTGGAGTCACTTAATGTGCTGCTGGTATGAGACATATTATGGAAACGTGAGTTTGGAGTGCTGGTAACATGATATACAGACTGTTCTGCTCATCTATTACAGCTAAAGAAAATCACCCCAAGACAGTAGTGGCTTCAAACAACAGCAGTCATTTACTTTACTCATCATTCTGCAATTTGAGCAGGGCTTGGCAGGGACAGCTCATCTTTGCTGGGGCTGGAGGCTCCAACTTGCAAGGCAGTTCACTCACTTGGTGATGAGTGTTGGTTTCCCTCCATGTTTGTCTCTCTACAAAGTGGTTTAGGCTTCCTCACAGCATGGTGGCCCGGTTCCAAGAAGGAGTGTCCAAAGAGTTGGGACGTGAAGCTGCCAGTTTCTTAAGGTCTGGCCTGGAAATTGGTACAGTGTCACTTCTGTAGAACTCTATTATGAAGCAGTCACTGGTCCCAGATTCAAGGTGAGGGGATATTGCTTCCACCTGTCAATGCAAGGCATGCAAAGAAGTTTAAGAGGGCATCATGTAAAATAATCAGAGAGATGCACAGAATATCATCATTGAATGAGGCCTTAACAGTCATGTAGTCCAACTGGACTAGGTATTATCCTGTGCATTAATCTATTCTATCTACAGCTTTCTCATGACAGAGGGTCAGTCAGTCAAGATAACTGATAGCTTCCATAAATGGATGCCTTAGTTTTCATGGAAAAAAAGGTACCCTTTCAAGCATATGGCTTGGCAAGCTGGCAATATTTCCAGAGAAGGAAAAAATTATTGCTTCCTTCCAGAAGAGGCAGTTCTACACCAGGGTTCACACCTTGGAATATGAAACATGTGCTGGATTTTAGTCCCTACTCACCCTGCAACCAGACACACTTGGACAGTGCACAACTTGCGTAACTGAACATGTTAGTCTATCCAGTCTTTGGTAGAGCACATTAATCAGTCCCTACATCCTGGGAACAGCTCATCCCATGGTGGCACAGGTCTAGTTATTAAAATTTCCTTCTCTGGCTGTGGTTCAGTTGGTTAAGCATCTACCTTCAGCTCAGGGAATGGAAAATAGTGCAGTAGCTTGGAAAACAGTATGGCAGTTCCTCAAACAATTAAACATAAAATTACTGTATTAATGATGTACGTATGTATGATGTATGTATGATGTATTGTATGATCCAACAAATTCTATTTCTGGGTATATACCCAATGTGAATAAAACCAGGTATGTGTATACCTATGTTCATAGCAGCATTATTCACAATAGTCAAAAGATGGAAATAACCCAAATGTCCATCTATGGATGAATGGATAAACAAAATGTAGCATACACACATGCATAAAATGAAATATTATTCAGTCTTAAAAAAGTAAAATTCTGATACATGCTACAATGTGGATGAAACTTGAAGACATTATGTTAAGTGAACCATGCCAGATGCAAAAGGACAGCTATTGTGTGATTTTCCTTATATGAAGTGCTTTAGAGTAGTAGTCAAAATCAGACACAGTAAATGGTACGGTGGTAGCCATGGACTGGTCTTGGGGGAGACCTGAGGATGTACTATTTAATGTGTTTCAGAGTGTCAGTTTGGGATGGAAATGTTCTAGAGGTAAATGGTGGTGGTGGTGATGGTTGCACAACAATGTGAATGTACTTAATGCCACAGCTGTATGCTTAAAAATGGTTAAAGTGATAAATTTATATTATATATAGTTTGCCATACAAAAAGTTCTTCCTGACATTGATATGAAATCTGCCTCTATATATTACCTGTTTATCTACCCTACACGTTCATAAAATAAATTTACTGCTTCTTCTAACAAAGATCTTTTTATGTGGATCACCAGCATAGATCTGCCTTTGTAAGGGATTGGGATTGCCTTACTCGTTTTAGGTGAGAACAACACAAACTTTCCTTAGTTTTTAGAGATTTATATTCTTGTCTTCTCTGCTTTGGGAAAAAATGACTTCAATAGATTTAAATCTGTTTTCATTTAAATTAACAAATTAACTACTTCCACTAACCCCTCTCCCCATATACAGGACTTTATATACTTATTCCACTTCTATATTCCCTGCTTTGTACTTTTTTTTTTTTTTTGCTTCGTATTTTTTAAGTTTTTAAAAAGATTTATTTATTTATTTATTTTAGAGAGAGATTGGGGGCAAGGGTAGGGGTAGAAAGAGGGAGAGAGAGAGAGAGAGAAAGAATCTCAAGCGGACGCCCTGCTGAGCATGGAGCCTTATGTGAGACTCCATCTCACGACCCTGAGATCATGACCTGAGCTGAAACCAGGAGTCAGATGCTCAACGGACTGAGCCACCCAGGTGTCCGCCACTGCTTTGTACTTTTAATGAAAATATAATTAGTATATTGACTAAGTTTCTCAATTCTACTTCCAAGGATTATTTCTTTCCCCTGGAAGGTAGGTTGAAAGCAGATTTTCGGGTCTTTGGAATTTCCAGACTTTCTTAACCACACTTGACTTCTGGTTCAAGCAGCTCATAAGTGGAGCATTACTATAATGGTAGTTACACTGATTTTTCTCAGCATCATATTATCATTATTGATTTCCTGAATAATTGCTGAAGATCAAGAAGTACTCAAGATAGCACTTAAAAGCCCAGTTCTCATGTGTCTTTCGGATAAAAGTTCTTATGAATTTAAGTTTTTTGATTCAAATTTGCAAATCCATTTCACAATTGCTAATTCTTAAGATCCTCAAACCTGAAGTGCAATAAAGGATTTGTGTCTCACAGCATTTGCTAAAAATGTTGTGTTCACTTCAGGGCCCCCTGGGGGATAGGAAACATGAAGGGGTCAGAGAGGAACCCTTGGAGAAGGGGAGAAACTGGGGACTTGCACATCAGAGACCTGGACCTGTCACCGTAGCCTTCATACTGGGCAGTGCCATGGTCAGGACTTGCTGTTGACAACATACATCACAGGCCTGGAGAAGAAAAAGCAAGCCCATTGAGTTTAAGTTCCATTTTTTTAAAGTTTTTAAAACTTATTTATTCATGAGATACACAGAAAGAGAGAGGCAGAGACAGGCAGAGGGAAAGCAGGCTCCCTGTGGGGAGCCCGATGTGGGACTTGATCCCAGGACCCTGGGATCATGATCTGAGCCAAAGGCAGATACTCAACCGCTGAGCCACCCAGGTGCTCTTAAGTTCCATTTTTAATTGAAATTCACTACAGGCAGTTTGTTTTTAAAAGAAAATGTTTCCAAATGTTAGCCTGTGATGGGTTGCTAAGTATTCTAAAGTGTTTTTTCACTGCAATAATGTTGCTCATGGTGGTCAAGACTGCAGGTTACCTCATTGAAACCTACTTAAGGCCTAATGTAGCCCAATGTTTTGTAGACCACTGGTAATCTCACTGGAGGGCTGAGAAACTGTTCTATCTTAGCATCACTAATGGTTAGGCAAGCAGATATTAGTTGTCCTCTGATGACATATTCTATCTGGCCACAGATGTTTAACTTAAGGCTTTAGCTATACAAGTTTCCAGGAAAGATAGGAGACAGACATACAAGTTAAACACATGCTATAAGGAAACAAATAGACAAATCCAGAAAGTGTGACATTTTACAGGACAATTGGCCCCGGCTCCTTAACAAGTCAGTCGATGAAAAATGGGTATTTTTCTAGATTAAAAGAGACATAAAGGAGCACGACCACCAGATGCACTGTCCTGGATTGGGTTCTGGTTTGGAGAAACCAACTGTGGGGAACATTTTTGGACAACTGGGAAAATTTAGATTTGGATTGGATATTGGATGCAGTGAAGGATTTACTAAATTTATCAAATGTGAAATGAACTTAATTAAATGCGATTCTTTTGGCATATAGGAGAACAGTCTTATATTTTAGAAATGCTATTTCGGGGATATATAATTTACCTTTAACTACCAAAGCAGAAACAAAAATGATATGAGTTAAGAAAAAGAAAAGAATGTAAAGTACCTGGGCTTGGCACATAATAAGAGCTCAATAAGCCTTAACTCTTTTTATTTTCATTTGTTCCTTTCTTAGTTGTCCATGAGGAGAATGGTAGAACAGAATAAGCAGCTTCACATGGCACCTTGAGTGACCTTAGGAAAGTGACATAGTAGCAGTGATGAAGGCCAAGGTGATCAATGGCATCTAAGGAGCTAGAACTTAAAAGCTGGAAGGTTATCTGGTGTCTTGAAGTGGCTGTAAGGAGAACAATTATCCATAGCAGAGTTTATGCAACATGGCCCCAGGGATCCCTTTAATGACACAGGAGGGGTCTGAGGGTTCAAGATTTTGCTGGTGAGGACTAGAGGCCAGGATGGGTGCTATGAGGACATCACTGTGACTCTGACTTTTGAATGTTCCTTTAGGTTGGTATGGGCTTGGGAGCTGCAGGTTGCACTCGTAATATAAGATGACAAACAAAATATGCATAAGCTTGAATAAACAGAATTAATTGAAAGAGGTGACAGCAGGTGTTCCATGGAATAAGTTCGGACGAGTAGAGGTAAGGACCAATAGCTTACAGTCTCTGCTTTAGATATGTCAGGAAAACTTGAAATTGGCAGGGAAGATCACTAGGTGTCCTGTCTAGTGCATTTTTCTGTTATCTGTGCCTTCCATCAACTTTGAGCTCTTTTACAACTCTGTAGGTTGCAGAAAACTGGTAGCAATACAAGAGATTCTTGAACATAGAAATAACAATTTCGATTGGTAGAGATGCAAGAGATTCTTGCCTTGTGGATATTGACCACTTGTCTTAGCTCAAACTGCCATAGTAAAATACCACAGACTAGATAGTTCAAACAACAGATATTTATTTTCTCATAGTTCTGGAGGCTGGAAGTCCAATATCTGGGCACCAGCATGCTCAGATTCTGGTGAGAACTCTCTCTCTTCCTGGCTTCTTGCTGGGTCCTCACATGGCAAAGGGAAAGAAAGTGAGAGAGAGAGAAAAGATATGTACCCTGGTATCTCTTTTTATAAGGGTACTATTCCCATCATGAAGTCACCACTGTCATGACCTCATCAAGTCCTAGTTATATCCCAAGGCCCCATCTCCAAATACCATCACATAGGATGTTAAGACTTAATGGGTTCTGATCAACAGTTCTAATGTGTGGAGGGGCATATTTGAGGGGGGCAGTTTTCCACACCACCAACCAGTTCTCTAACACCAGCTAGATGTTTACAATTCAACTTAATTCTGACACTATCTTTCCAGAAATAGCATCAGATTCTCCAAGTGAAGGGCTTGGTCCCAAGAGATGGCACTCCATTTAAGATGCCAATCACAAACCCAGGTTGTTGTCTGTGCTTCTGACTGACTGGCTGTAAATCAGAGGTTCATACACCCTCCTCCTTGGGTTTGATTAATTTGCTAGAGTGGCTCACAGAACTCAGGAAAGTTGTTTACTCACTGGATTACTGATTTATGACAAAGGGTATCAAGGGATACTAACCAATAGCCCAGTAAAAAGATACACAGGGTGAGGTCCTGAACAAATTAGCTTTTGTCTTTGTGGAGTTTGGGGCCTGGCATGGTGGTACATGGAAGCCATCTGGTTCCCCAAACTGAAAGCTCTCCAAACCCTCTCTTTTTTGTTTTTTGATGGAGGCTTCATTACATAGGCATCATTGATTAAATCATTGGCCATTGATCATTGATACAGTCTCAAGAAATCAGGGCATGAGATTGAAAGTTCCAACCCTCTATTCATGGTTGGTTCCCCTGACAGTTAGCCCCCATCCTTACTTTCTTTCCAGAAGTCATCTCATTAACATAGTCCCGTTGTGTTGGAAAGGGGCTTGTCATGAATAAGACATTCACTTCACCTTTATGGTTCTGAAGTGTTTTTTCTGCACTGAGGTCAAGAGACTAAATATTTTAACCAAAGATACTCTTATTGCTCAGGAGATTCCAAGAGTGTTGGGATCTGTGACCCAGGAATTGTTGATGAAGATGAAATACATGTGAGACATATACTCTGTTCATTAGAATGACCAAATATATATTCCTTATAAATCACAATATAGGTTTCAATATATGAATTTGAGAGGAAAACATTCAGTTTATAACATTTTGTCCCTACATTTCTTAAATTCATGTCTTTCTTGCATGAAAAATTCATTCATTCTAGCCCAACAGCCCCCAAAAGTCTTAACTCATTCCAACATTAACTCTAAAGTCAAAGGTCCAAAGTCTCATCTAAATATCATCTAAATCAGATATGAGTGAGACTGGCGGTATGATTCATCCCTAAGGCAAAATTCATCTCCAGCCGTGAACCTGTAAAAACTGTGCCGCCAAAATATAATGGTGGGACATACATAGAATAGAAAATTTGCTTGTATATAAGAGGAAATTGTTAAGATCACATCATCTTTAGGATATCAAAGGATATTACGGATCTGTGATGAATTTCTTCTGGAGCTTATAATTTACATATCTAAAAACTAGAAACTAGAAGCAGGAAGACAGGTTAGTGTTGAAGGAGGTAGGAACAAGTCTCCCCCAAATGTGCCACTTTGGCAGGTAGACTACTTTCAGCTGAAGGCAATTAAGACCCAACAGATTCAAGAGAAACTATTACCTCTCCCTCAAACTGCCTAAAAAATTTTAGATGGGGGGCTGGCCAAGAAACAGAGCTACTACCAAGAGATACCTTGCATGCTTGCTTGCTTGCTTTCTTCTTCTTTTTTAAATCAGAATGAACTATCTGAATGGCAAGACGAACATAATTACCAAACATCTGCTTTTCTTATCCTCTTGTGAATCACCCTCCTCCTCCTTGAAGCCCCAGGCCCTTATCCATTCCTTAGCTCAAGATGGCATATAAGCCTCAATTGTCTGATTTGTCCTGGGGTCTCATTGTTTTTGTGGGGCCCCCATATGAACATAATTGAAATTGTTTTCTCTAGTTATTCTATTTTTTTTAGTTTTTAAATTTAAATTCAATTTTCCAACATATAGAATCTATTTGTTAATTTGATTATTCAACCAGCCAGAGAACTTAGAAGAAAGATAGATGGAAAATTTTTTCTTCCTCTCCTACATGGTGTTACCTTAGTATAAAGCATAAGTGTAGAGAGTAAAGTGGTGGTAGACACAGCTTTGGTTTGGTGGTCAAGTTTAAGGCACAAATCCTAGAGATATTTAAAACGAGGAACACCAAAATAGCAGGAAGTATATTCTATATAACAAACCCTTCCACCAAAAGAACATATTGGATTAAAACAACAATAGTTTATTAGCTCATGACATTGTAAGTCAGCAGTTTTGATTAGATTCATCTGGGTAGTTCTTTTGCTGGTCTTGGGCAGGCTCATTTATGTAGTAGAGTTTCCTTATGTGTGTGTAGTCAGCCAGCATTTGATGGCCTCACTCACATATCTGGCTCTTGGCTGGAGCAAGGGATTCTCAGGGCCATGTGTCTTCCATCATCCAGCAGGCTAGCCTGGCTCATTGATCTGGTGGTGTCAGGGTTCCAAGTGCAGAAGCAAGGGCAAGCCCCAATAACCAAGTAGTCTTCAAGTGTCATCTTGCACCATGTTTGTTGTCATCCCATTGGCCAAAGCAAGTAACATGATCAGGGCCAGAGCCAGTATTAGAGGAGACTAACCAAGAGCATGGAAATAGAGAATTATTTTAGCCATTTTTGCAAACAATCTAATGAAACCAAGAGCTAAAAAAAAAAAATTATTTATTTATTTATTTATTATTTATTTATTTATTTATTTATGAGACACACACAGAGGCAAAGAGATAGACAGAGGGATAAATAAGCTCCTCGCAGGGAGCCCAATGAGGGACTCAATTTCTGGACCAGGATTACACCCCAAGCCAAAGGCTCAAAACTGCTGAGCCACCCAGGTGTCCCTAAACCAAGAGTTATTTTGTGGGAAAGAGTGCAGAGTAGATCTAGAGGAAGAAGCAGGAAGAATAAAAAAAATAACTCTATACCAATATTTATTAATTAAAACTATGTACCAGGTTCTGTGCTAGGAAGACAGATTTTAAAAACCAACAGTGACGCCTGAGTGGCTCAGGGTGTGATCCCAGACCTGAGATCAAGTCTCACATCAGGCTTCCTGCAGGGAGCCTGCTTCTGTCTCTGCCTCTCTCTGTCTCTCATGAATAAATAAATAAAATCTTAAAAAAAAAAACCCAAAACAAAACGAACAAGATGTAACTCTATTCTAAAGAAGTCTAGAGTGGGGGAAAATATATAAACAGCTTAAAAACAGCTCACCAAGGGTTAGGATAGAGCTATGCTAGCTAGCGGTTCAGGAAACATTTTTTGTAAAGGGTTATCTAGTAAATACTTTGGCTTTGACAGTTACTGGACTTTGCTTTTATCTCAGAATGTGAGCAAAATGGCCAGATGAGGAAGATGGACAGTGAATCCATTAGGGTACCAGGAAAAGGAAGCCAGTTTTGAGGGGTCAAGAGAGGTTTATATAAGTGGGAAGAAGAGGAATTAAGTTTTTAAACAGTTTGGAAACTGTTAAGCATCAGATCCATTCAAGTAGATGTGATGGATATCTAAGGGCGTATGGAACAATAGGCCTGGGCCTAGGTGAGGCCTTTGGTCATGAACGAGGGTAGTAAGCAGTAACTGAAGCCATGAACTGGAAGCATTTCATTTGGAGACTGAATGTGAAAAAAGGAAAGGGCTAAGAAGCCAGGATGAGCCTTGTACAAAGCATTCAGTTTAGGGTAAGCAGGTCTGCTTGTCAAACAGAGAGAGAAGCATCAGAGAAAGAACCAGGGAAGGGCCACATCTGTGACAGGAAGAAAGAAGTGAGTTATGGCAATGAGTGAGTGGTCAAGAGGTCAAAGGGAATGAAGACTGAGAATGGGACGGGGAGATGGGCAATAAGGGGGATATTGTTCTAAGAATGTCAGGTTGGGCCTTTAGGCAAACTCCTGCTTTACACACATTCAAAATAACTTTGTAATTAGAAACAGCACAAAAAGATATGCAGGAACATTGCTAAGTAGTGAGTATAAATCTTTCTGCTAAATTTACTTTTGTAATATGTGGAAGAAAAGTCAACACCATCTACAATTAGCATATACTACATTGTGCTTTTTTTCAAGACTTCTTGGTAAGTCTGGAAAAAGAATTTTATTGGGGAAATAATTTTACCTAGATTATTTAGGTAGAGGTGAACAAGAGACAAGGAAGCTGGCATGTAAGGTGAACGTTGAGGCAAAGCCTCTTCCTAATCTCTTTAATTTATATTTTTAAAATGCTGCTAAGATATTTTTCATGACCTCATCTGAATTCTGAGTTAAGGAAACAGTGATTGAGACTTCCAGCTTGCCATATATGATTATTGATTTAATTTTGTAGCAAAGTGTTCGAATTTTTTCATTTTAATTTGTCAACCAGAGCTTTAAAACTGCTATTCTGAAATTGATATCCAAAACTGGTTGATGGGTTTTGTGCTGTGAAGAATCTAACATTTGCACCCCATGGTTTGAAATGCCTCGATTTTGTAGACATGGTGAGCACATACACTACACTCCAGGCTCCGTAGCTCTGCTCCAACTTGCCGCTTCATGTACTGACCTTTGGGTTTGCATGACTTAAAAAAAGTGTTCAGTTTGCTTAATGTGCTTTACAAATGTACTTATTTCTGTGGAAGTATTTTAAAGTAAGTTATGGACATCATAGCATTTGCTTCTAGATATTTGATCATCTCTAAAATATAAGAAGATTTTTCTATTGAATATATTGATGATTTTATTAAATACTTATTTTTATTGAATTTGTGATTTCATTGTGTTTATTTCTTCTCAAGCATACGAATTCAATTTTGATGTTTTCCTGAAGCACTTATTTTTTGCTGTTCTCTTTTAATCAAGTGTGCATAATATCTCCTATCAAAATGTTGGTATTCTATCAACATTTCATAATTCATAAAGCGTCCTGTGGTTACGTAACATTAGGGAATGGTAAAAAAAAAAAAAAAAAAAAAAAAAAAAACATTAGGGAATGGTGATGTAGGTGTCTCAAGGAAGTGGTTATGTGTCATTATTCCTAACTTTAGTAATACTATGTTGATATTAGTCATTTCAGGTAAAACTTATTCATGCTATAGTTTTGTAATTTCTATCTATGTGAGACTTAGAAAAAAATAGACTCATGCCTTGAATCTATTAAGTTTTAGAGATTGTTTTTAATAACATTTTAAGCTCTTTTGCTTTGAGCCCTTACCTACTTTAATCCTTGGAGACATTCTTTAATGTTCTTTTTTTCCATTTCTGGTCTGTGGTAATAGTTTTCTAGATCATTTCTTTTCTTTATCCTTAGTGGCTGGTAAGGAGCTAACTTGAGTTCATATGAAAGACTTTGTCTTGTCCCCTCTTTCTATCTTTACTCAGAGCTAGTTCTAGAATACTGAGAATGTGTTGTTTGCTCGCATCTACGGTCCCATCCCAGGGTTCTTCAAGGATCTTCACTGTCTTCTACCCAAACTACAGGAAACTGAAACTCCAGAGTGTCTTGTCTGTCCATCCTCAGCATTATGAATGGAATCTGACTAGTCTGTGTTTATCATCCATACAGGCAAGGATAGTCAGACAAATATATTTGACGACTCTCAAGCAAGTGCTATCCAGTTTCACCCTTTCTGCCAGCAAGCCTTCCATATGTGCCACTCACTCCGACCAGAGTACCCTCCCAGTTCCTTTTCAGAAATACCTTCTCATTGTCCTTCCATCAGAGCCTCTGATGCACCTGGCCGGTGCATCACTCAGCTTATCAGACTCAGCCAGCTGAGTCCACTCAGCTTATTACTCCAGGGGTTAGCATGCATCCATTTTCTCTTTTAGATTCCTTAAATGCTTGTTTAATTTTATCTCTTTTTAAAATTGTCCTTATTTAGGCTTTGTAATGGAAGAGAATTTAAAAGATATAGTCCCTAGTCCCACAAAATTCAAAAATAAAAGGATGACTGTGGGTAGTAATCATGCGGCCCACCCTAGGACAGAATATTTCTGTGATTAGAACTGGATTAAAAAAAAAAAAGAACTGGATTTTGTTTTTCGATAATAGTTTACATTTAACTTACTTACCTTTTTCAAATTGCACTTATAGCCAACATTTTTTTTAAGCTTCAGAGTATTCCCGTGAAAAAAGTAGGGCAGGTATAGGCAAATTTCATTTCCTTACCAGTTTCTTTGGAAATTGCATCATAAGGTAAATTGTTCTAAGGAGATCCCATTTTCCCCAAAGGAACAATGTTACATTTGGAGGTTACATACCTTACTAAAGACTCTCACTTATCTTAGAGCTATTCTAAAAAGTGTAATAGCTGTTCAATAAAAAACCTGACAAATCTTTTCACACTTTTTTTCTTGTCGACAATGTTCTTAAAAAAAATAAAAACCAAGATTAATCTTTACTCTCTTCAACATCCTCAATTTGCCCAAAATTATGAATATGGTTACTTGATACTAGATATTTGAAAGCTTCCCTCCTTCAAAGACATTGGACTTCTGAATACTTTGTTGACAGATATTCGATATCAGGATTCTCCTGCCTCACTGATACCTATAAATATTGTGACCAGGCTACAAGCTCAGAATTTTAAAAATGGAACAATATCACAGTAGTGCTATGACTGGAATAAGATAGGATCTTAATTTAACTACATATCCTTTTGATGGTGACAAATACGAATTACTAAAGGCTATAAAATTAATGTGTGTATTAATTATCATTCCATGAATATAGCTAGGAGCAGGGAGGGATCGCTCATTGTTCAGGAAAAATGGTGGAATATAGAGTTACAGTAGTCCCCCTTCACCTGTGGCATTTATTGGCATTTCCCCTTACTGTGGTCAACTGGAAGCAGCTGACCATCCTTCCGAAGAATCATCAGAAGGTCATTAGTAGCCTTTGATGCTACACTGTGTCAAAATGCCTATGCCTTTTACCTCACTTCATCTCATCACTCAGGCATTTTGATATCTCACATCATCACAGGAAAAAAGGGTGAGTACAGTACATAAGATATTTTGAAAAAGACACAGAGACCACATTCACATATGTTTTATTACAGTACATTTTTATAATTGTTCTATTTTTAGTTATTGTTAATTTCTTACTGTGCTAATTTATAAGTTAAACTTTATCAAGGTTTGTATGTATAGGAAAAACTGGTATATACAAGGTTTGGTGCTACCCACGGTTTCAGGTAGCCACTGGGGGATCTTTGAACGCATCCTCAAGAATAAGTGGGAATGATGTGCCATATGAATTTGTGATAAAAAGGTGAGAAAGCTATTTTCAGATTGCTTCTATTTTCTCAGTGAAATAGGAAGTAAAACCATTAGTTGAAAGTAACAACAGAGAGAATAAAATGGAGTAAGCTTCCTTAAGAGGGTTAATTTAAAATGGAGCTGGGTGGACATTGAGCATGTAGGGCTTATGCACGTCTTCGTCTCAAATTCTCAGAATTTTTGCTGAACTTAGCTGAAAGCCTAGGCATCTGTTATATGTTAAAATGGACACAAATGAACTTTCTGCCTAACACTAGCCCTAGCATCCAATCATGTATAGATTAGTATAACTATACCAGTGCCAATCACATTTTGTGTGAAACAACTTATGTAAATTCTCTCTTTCCTCTTTAAAAGCTCTAACCTCCCTTGTCTCTCTGGAGCATGCTTTTGATTTTGGTGGGGTCTGTGTCTCCCAACTGCAATCTCTAAGACCCTAAATAAATGCACATATTTTATTTTAGAGCCTGTGTCTTTTGTCTTGGTGGTTGACAAGAGTGAGGATTGAGGATGAATTGATGGAAAGGGCTGAAATTATGGTCTCTTGTCGTAGGCTCTTGGGAAGTGGTCTACTAGGGTGTAATGCAAGGATGGAAGGCAATACAGAAACCTTGTCAGAGCTTTGTGTTAGCAATATCAAAATGGGGCTGCACACTGTTGAGTACTCTTTAGGCTCAGAGGAGGCAGAGGCTAGACCTCAATTGTTCATAGTAGTTGCTCTCAGCCTGAGGTAATGTCGCCCCCAAAGAGGGGCAGTGTCTGGAGACATTTTTGGTCATCGCCAATGAGGTGTGTGTGGGGGGAGGGTGGGCGTGGGTCTGTGTGATACATTCTTCTGGCAGCCAGAATAGTAGAGAATATGGATTTCATTGTAAGTTGTTGGGAAGTCATTGGAGAATTTTGAATAAGGGGGAGAGATGATCCAATCTCTTTATGAAAATGTCACTCTGGCCTAGCTAGAAGCCAGGGATGCTGCTAACCATCTGATAGGGCACAGGGAAATACCCCACAGCTGAGGATTAGACACTTCCATATTCCAGCAGTTCAGATGAGAAGTTCAGGTTTATAGTGCCAGCATTTTCTGTTTTTTGACCCTTGATACTGGGTCATAATCCTTGTGTTTCTATAGAATAAAGCCAACTGTGACCCAGGATTAAAAATAAAATGCTCACCCTTAGCCAGATTATTACTATTAAGTTTATAGGTAAAATTACTTACAGGTTATAGGCATTTAGTCTTTATAAATACAATGCACTTAAAGTGTGAACTGCACAGTTGGTTTTTTTTTTTTTTTTTTTTTTAGATTTTATTTATTTGACAGAGAGAGAGAGAGAGAGCGAGAGCACACAAACAGGCAGAACGGCAGGCAGAGGGAGAAGCAGACTCCCCGCTGAGCACGGAGCCTGATGAGGTGCTCAAATCCCAGGACCCCAGTATCATGAACTGAGCAGAAGGCAGACTCTTAACCAACTGAGCCAACCAGGTGGCCCAGAGCTGCACATTTTAATAGACATTTAGCTTCTAATGGTTACTCTGGCTCATGGTGGTGCACTAAGGATCCAAAACTCTGGAACACTCATTTATTTCCTTCTTTCATATATTTCCTTCATTCTTGTTGATTCTGGATGTACCCTGGAGGTGTGTTGTGTGTGTGTATATATGTGTATATGTATCTCTATCTTTGTGTATGCCTATAAATCTATATTTTAATGTGAATTCTTGGTTTTAATTAATATGGCTTTATACTTTGTTTTGATATTTGCAAGGGAAAAATTTCCATCTGCATTATTTTTCAATTTTTAAGCCCTTTTTTTCTGGGCATATTTACTATTACAAGTAAACTTTAGAATCAACTTCAAATTCCATTGAAGATACTTTGAGAACTACAATAAAAAATATTAAAAAAATAAAAGAAGATACTTTAGATTTTTGTCAGAATCATATTCAATTTGAAACTATCAACTTGGCAAAAACTGATAGCAATGGAATCTTCCAATATAAAAACGAATAACATATTTTGATATTTACTCAAGCTTAAAAAAGTTTTTTTCTAAAATATTTAATACTTTTCTTACACTTTTCTGGTTTGACTATTCTGAAATATATGAATATATAAAATTTTAATCATTACAAATATGATTTTTATTGCATTTAATGGGTTATTGTTGATTTATAGCAATGTCATTATTTCGGAATACTTACCTTGTATCTTGATCTTTCAGAAAACCCATTAGTCATATAATTTTCCGTTGATTATTTTGATAATTTTCCATTGATTATAAAAGACATTTGTCTATTTTCATTCTAATAATTTATGCTTCCTTTGGTTTCTTGTCTTATTACATTATCTAGTAACTCAGAATAATTTTTTTAAAGATTTTATTTATTTAGGGAGGAGGGGCGAGATGGCGGAAGAGTAGGGTCCCCAAATCACCTGTCTCCACCAAATTACCTAGAAAACCTTCAAATTATCCTGAAAATCTATGAATTCGGCCTGAGAATTAAAGAGAGAACACCTGGAATGCTACAGTGAGAAGAGTTTGCGCTTCTATCAAGGTAGGAAGACGGGGAAAAAGAAATAAAGAAACAAAAGGCCTCCAAGGGGGAGGGGCCCCGCGAGGAGCCAGGCTGAGGCCGGGGCGAGTGTCCCCAGGACAGGAGAGCCCCGTCCCGGAGACGCAGGAGCTGCACCGACCTTCCCGGGCGGAAAGGGGCTCGCAGGGAGGTGGAGCAGGACCCAGGAGGGCGGGGATGCCCTTGGGTTCCCTGGGACAGTAACAGCAACTGCGCGCCCAGGAGAGTGCGCCGAGCTCCCTAAGGGCTGCAGCGCGCAGCGGGACCCAGAGCAGCTCGGAGGGGCTTGGGCGGCGGCTCCGCGGAGGGGGCTGCGGGGCGGGAGCGAATCCAACAGCGCAGGCTCCGGAGCACAGGGCGCCGGGACACAGCCCAGGATCCGGCCTCCCCGGACAGGCAGAGGCCGGGAGGGCCCAGGACAGCAAGGACGCCCCTGCCCCGAGCTGAGCAGAGCAGCGGCCCCGCCTGGGAGCCTCCAGGCCCTGCAGACGGAGAGCTCTGGAGCTACTGCGGGGCTGACTCCAGGGCTCCAGAGCTGGCCCCGCCACTGGGGCTGTTCCTCCTGGGGCCTCACGGGGTAAACAACCCCCACTGAGCCCTGCACCAGGCAGGGGCACAGCAGCTCCCCCAACTGCTAACACCTGAAAATCAGCACAACAGGCCCCTCCCCCAGAAGACCAGCTAGACGGACAAGTTCCAGGGGAAGTCAAGGGACTTAAAGTACACAGAATCAGAAGATACTCCCCCGTGGTTCTTTTGTTTGTTTGTTTGTTTTGTTTTGTTTTGCTTTTTGATTTGCTTCCTTCCCCCACCCCCCTTTTTTCTCCTTTCTTTCTTTTTCTTTCTTTTTCTTTTTTTTTTCGTTTTTTTTCTTCCTTTTTTTTCTCTTTCTCTTTTCTTTCCTTCTTTCTCTCCTCTCTTTTTCTCCTTTTCCCAATACAACTTGCTTTTGGCCACACTGCACTGAGCAAAATGACTAGAAGGAAAACCTCACCTCAAAAGAAAGAATCAGAAACAGTCCTCTCTCCCACAGAGTTACAAAATCTGGATTACAATTCAATGTCAGAAAGCCAATTCAGAAGCACTATTATACAGCTACTGGGGGCTCTAGAAAAAAGCATAAAGGACTCAAGAGACTTTATGACTGCAGAATTTAGAGCTAATCAGGCAGAAATTAAGAATCAATTGAATGAGATGCAATCCAAACTAGAAGTCCTAACGACGAGGGTTAACGAGGTAGAAGAACGAGTGAGTGACATAGAAGACAAGTTGATAGCAAAGAGGGAAACTGAGGAAAAAAGAGACAAACAATAAAAAGACCATGAAGCTAGATTAAGGGAAATAAACGACAGCCTGAGGAAGAAAAACTTACGTTTAATTGGTGTTCCCGAGGGCGCTGAAAGGGACAGAGGGCCAGAATATGTATTTGAACAAATCATAGCTGAAAACTTTCCTAATCTGGGAAGGGAAACAGGCATTCAGATCCAGGAAATAGAGAGATCCCCCCCTAAAATCAATAAAAAGCGTTCAACACCTCGACATTTAATAGTGAAGCTTGCAAATTCCAAAGATAAAGAGAAGATCCTTAAAGCAGCAAGAGACAAGAAATCCCTGACTTTTATGGGGAGGAGTATTAGGGTAACAGCAGACCTCCCCACAGAGACCTGGCAGGCCAGAAAGGGCTGGCAGGATATATTCAGGGTCCTAAATGAGAAGAACATGCAACCAAGAATACTTTATCCAGCAAGGCTCCCATTCAAAATGGAAGGAGAAATAAAGAGCTTCCAAGACAGGCAGCAACTAAAAGAATATGTGACCTCCAAACCAGCTCTGCAAGAAATTTTAAGGGGGACTCTCAAAATTCCCCTTTAAGAAGAAGTTCAGTGGAACAGTCCACAAAAACAAGGACTGAATAGATATCATGATGACACTAAACTCATATCTCTCAATAGTAACTCTGAATGTGAACGGGCTTAATGACCCCATCAAAAGGCGCAGGGTTTCAGACTGGATAAAAAAGCAGGACCCATCTATTAGCTGTCTACAAGAGACTCATTTTAGACAGAAGGACACCTACAGCCTGAAAATAAAAGGTTGGAGAACCATTTACCATTCGAATGGTTCTCAAAAGAAAGCAGGGGTAGCCATCCTTATATCAGATAAACTAAAATTTACCCCGAAGACTGTAGTGAGAGATGAAGAGGGACACTATATCATACTTAAAGGATCTATTCAACAAGAGGACTTAACAATCCTGAATATATATGCCCCGAATGTGGGAGCAGCCAAATATATCAATCAATTATTAACCAAAGTGAAGAAATACTTAGATAATAATACACTTATACTTGGTGACTTCAATCTAGCTCTTTCTATACTCGATAGGTCTTCTAAGCACATCTCCAAAGAAACGAGAGCTTTAAATGATACACTGGACCAGATGGATTTCACAGATATTTACAGAACTTTACATCCAAACTCAACTGAATACACATTCTTCTCAAGCGCACATGGAACTTTCTCCAGAATAGACCACATATTGGGTCACAAATCGGGTCTGAACCGATACCAAAAGATTGGGATCGTCCCCTGCATATTCTCAGACCATAATGCCTTGAAATTAGAACTAAATCACAACAAGAAGTTTGGAAGGACCTCAAACACATGGAGGTTAAGGACCATCCTGCTAAAGGATGAAAGGGTCAACCAGGAAATTAAGGAAGAATTAAAAAGATTCATGGAAACTAATGAGAATGAAGATACAACCATTCAAAATCTTTGGGATGCAGCAAAAGCAGTCCTAAGGCGGAAATACATCACAATACAAGCATCCATTCAAAAACTGGAAAGAACTCAAATACAAAAGCTAACCTTACACATAAAGGAGCTAGAGAAAAAACAGCAAATAGATCCTACACCCAAGAGAAGAAGGGAGTTAATAAAGATTCGAGCAGAACTCAACGAAATTGAGACCAGAAGAACTGTGGAACAGATCAACAGAACCAGGAGTTGGTTCTTTGAAAGAATTAATAAGATAGATAAACCATTAGCCAGCCTTATTAAAAAGAAGAGAGAGAAGACTCAAATTAATAAAATCATGAATGAGAAAGGAGAGATCACTACCAACACCAAGGAAATACAAATGATTTTAAAAACATATTATGAACAGCTATACGCCAATAAATTAGGCAATCTAGAAGAAATGGACGCATTCCTGGAAAGCCACAAACTACCAAAACTGGAACAGGAAGAAATAGAAAACCTGAACAGGCCAATAACCAGGGAGGAAATTGAAGCAGTCATCAAAAACCTCCCAAGACACAAGAGTCCAGGGCCAGATGGCTTCCCAGGGGAATTTTATCAAACATTTAAAGAAGAAACCATACCTATTCTCCTAAAGCTGTTTGGAAAGATAGAAAGAGATGGAGTACTTTCAAATTCGTTCTATGAGGCCAGCATCACCTTAATTCCAAAACCAGACAAAGACTCCACCAAAAAGGAGAATTACAGACCAATATCCCTGATGAACATGGATGCAGAAATTCTCAACAAGATACTGGCCAATAGGATCCAACAGTACATTAAGAAAATTATTCACCATGACCAAGTAGGATTTATCCCTGGGACACAAGGCTGGTTCAACACCCGTAAAACAATCAATGTGATTCATCATATCAGCAAGAGAAAAACCAAGAACCATATGATCCTCTCATTAGATGCAGAGAAAGCATTTGACAAAATACAGCATCCATTTCTGATCAAAACTCTTCAGAGTGTAGGGATAGAGGGAACATTCCTCGACATCTTAAAAGCCATCTACGAAAAGCCCACAGCAAATATCATTCTCAATGGGGAAGCACTGGGAGCCTTTCCCCTAAGATCAGGAACAAGACAGGGATGTCCACTCTCACCACTGCTGTTCAACATAGTACTGGAAGTCCTAGCCTCAGCAATCAGACAACAAAAAGACATTAAAGGCATTCAAATTGGCAAAGAAGAAGTCAAACTCTCCCTCTTCGCCGATGACGTGATACTCTACATAGAAAACCCAAAGTCTCCACCCTAAGATTGCTAGAACTCGTACAGCAATTCGGTAGCGTGGCAGGATACAAAATCAATGCCAAGAAATCAATGGCATTTCTATACACTAACAATGAGACTGAAGAAAGAGAAATTAAGGAGTCAATCCCATTTACAATTGCACCCAAAAGCATAAGATACCTAGGAATAAACCTCACCAAAGAGGTAAAAGATCTATACCCTCAAAACTATAGAACACTTCTGAAAGAAATTGAGGAAGACACAAAGAGGTGGAAAAATATTCCATGCTCATGGATTGGCAGAATTAATATTGTGAAAATGTCAATGTTACCCAGGGCAATATACACGTTTAATGCAATCCCTATCAAAATACCATGGACTTTCTTCAGAGAGTTAGAACAAATTATTTTAAGATTTGTGTGGAATCAGAAAAGACCCCGAATAGCCAGGGGAATTTTAAAAAAGAAAACCATATCTGGGGGCATCACAATGCCAGATTTCAGGTTGTACTACAAAGCTGTGGTCATCAAGACAGTGTGGTACTGGCACAAAAACAGACACATAGATCAGTGGAACAGAATAGAGAACCCAGAAGTGGACCCTGAACTTTATGAGCAACTAATATTCGATAAAGGAGGAAAGACTATCCATTGGAAGAAAGACAGTCTCTTCAATAAATGGTGCTGGGAAAATTGGACATCCACATGCAGAAGAATGAAACTAGACCACTCTCTTGCACCATACACAAAGATAAACTCAAAATGGATGAAAGATCTAAATGTGAGACAAGATTCCATCAAAATCCTAGAGGAGAACACAGGCAACACCCTTTTTGAACTCGGCCACAGTAACTTCTTGCAAGATACATCCACGAAGGCAAAAGAAACAAAAGCAAAAACGAACTATTGGGACTTCATCAAGATAAGAAGCTTTTGCACAGCAAAGGATACAGTCAACAAAACTCAAAGACAACCTACAGAATGGGAGAAGATATTTGCAAATGACATATCAGATAAAGGGCTAGTTTCCAAGATCTATAAAGAACTTATTAAACTCAACACCAAAGAAACAAACAATCCAATCATGAAATGGGCAAAAGACATGAAGAGAAATCTCACAGAGGAAGACATAGACATGGCCAACACGCACATGAGAAAATGCTCTGCATCACTTGCCATCAGGGAAATACAAATCAAAACCACAATGAGATACCACCTCACACCAGTGAGAATGGGGCAAATTAACAAGGCAGGAAACAACAAATGTTGGACGGATGCGGAGAAAAGGGAACCCTCTTACACTGTTGGTGGGAATGTGAACTGGTGCAGCCACTCTGGAAAACTGTGTGGAGGTTCCTCAAACAGTTAAAAATAGACCTGCCGTACGATCCAGCAATTGCACTGTTGGGGATTTACCCCAAAGATACAAATGCAATGAAACGCCGGGACACCTGCACCCCGATGTTTATAGCAGCAATGTCCACAATAGCCAAACTGTGGAAGGAGCCTCGGTGCCCATCGAAAGATGATGGATAAAGAAGATGTGGTTTATGTATACAATGGAATATTACTCAGCCATTAGAAACGACAAATACCCACCATTTGCTTCAACGTGGATGGAACTGAAGGGTATTATGCTGAGTGAAGTAAGTCAGTCGGAGAAGGACAAACATTATATGTTCTCATTCATGTGGGGAATATAAATAATAGTGAAAGGGAATATAAAGGAAGGGAGAAGAAATGTGTGGGAAATATCAGAAAGGGAGACAGAACGTAAAGACTGCTAACTCTGGGAAACGAACTAGGGGTGGTAGAAGGGGAGGAGGGCGGGGGGTGGGAGTGAATGGGTGACAGGCACTGGGGGTTATTCTGTATGTTAGTAAATTGAACACCAATAAAAAATAAATTAAAACAAACAAACAAACAAAAATTTTCCAGGCAACCAACTTATGTTTATTCTTCAGGTTGCTTATGATAGGAATGTCAATCTGAGCCTTCCAGGAGAACAGTTACCTTTCCTAAAGTGTGATTACTCTTTAAATATAAAAGCTGTTGCTATGCAGAGTCAGTGTTCAATAAATAACATTCTGTGTTAAAAAAAAAAAGATTTTATTTATTTATTCATGAGAGACACAGAGAGAGAGAGGCAAAGATGCAGGCAGAGGGAGAAGCAGGCTCCACACAGGGAGCCCGACGTGGGACTCGATCCCAGGTCTCCAGGATCAGGCCCTGGGTTGAAGGTGGCGCTAAACTGCTGAGCCACCCGGGCTGCCCAGAATAATTTTTAATAATAGTGATGATTTGTCTTTTTCTTAATTCTTTCTTACCTTTTACCCTTAAGAATGTCATTTGTTCTATGTTTTAGATACATTCTCTTTGTCAAATTAAGGAAGCTGTCTTCTATTCTTAGCTTACTAAGAGTTATAAAAGAATCAAGAATGGTCATAAAATTTTCAAGTGTATGTGTTATGTCCATCTACCAAATGGTTCTTTAATATATTAATATAGTGAATTCTGTGAATTAATTTTCTAATGATGAACCAGTCCCTATAAAAGCTCCATTTAGTTATAATGCTTTGTTCTTTTACTCTATGCTAGATTTGCTTTGTGAATATTTTGGTAAGGATTTTAAAATTCACATTTATAAGTGAAACTGGTCTATGGTAAGTATTGTGAGCTCACATGCCTAAAAGAGTCAAATTTGTTTAAAAAATTGAGTACAGTAGATGAGGTTCATAAGGAGAGAAGCAGAGATTGTGATAATAGAAAAAGGATGTTGGATCTCATGATATTTCTACTCAACATTTAAAAATGCTATTTACACAGAATCATCGGCAAGGTAGATGTGGCCCATAGAGCCCATCTAGAAGCATCTTGTATGTGTGTATGTGTTTGTCTTTTTTTTTTTTTTAATAACTAGGGACAGTTTAAATAAATAGAGATTATTGGTTTTATTGAGACAAATTTACCCATAAAACAGTCTGGGTCCTTTGCCCTTTTGGGCATGCATTTACTCTACCCCACCCCTGCCATGTGTTTAATTTATCCTATGGTTATTATCCAGTTTTGGCTTGCGGCTTTTTCTGGAACTGTGAATATTTATGTTTTCTAGGAGCATAACATTTTGTCTAGAATTTAAATTTTTCTATGTAAGTAGATATACTTTCTTTTAGAGTATGTTAGCTAGGAGCAGTTGTGCAGACTGAGAGACCCCCAGGATTGCCAGTAGGACTGTCTGGGTGTGAAAGTTGGTTCTGTGTGTGTAT
This sequence comes from Canis lupus familiaris, assembly GCF_011100685.1. Classification (NCBI taxonomy): domain Eukaryota; kingdom Metazoa; phylum Chordata; class Mammalia; order Carnivora; family Canidae; genus Canis; species Canis lupus. The sequence continues at coordinate 46,101,146 of NC_049236.1, read as the reverse complement.
GTGTGTGTGTCCATTGTGGATGTTGGGAGTTACCTTAGACTCTGCTGTGCTTCCATTTTTTGCCCGCTGCTACGAACTCTGCCTAGTTAGATCTGCTGGAAGAAAATATCCTGGCCAGAAGATTTCTATAGACAGGAAGAAGGGACACAGCTGGCTCAGCATTTTTATAGGTATTTCCTTAATTTATCATCTTCTACTCTGCCTTCCACATTTGTTGATTCAGAGCTTACAGTTTCTCTCTGATGGAATCCTTAGAGATGAATGTCTCTCACAGCTGTCTTTTCCACACCTATTGTGTGTTCCAGTTTTCTCTGGTTTGGATTTTTTATCCATCTGATTTCATCTGCTTTTTATTTCCATAAGATTTCTGTTCTACTGATTATATTTTTTCTTCTTTCTAGTGCTGTTAGGGATTTATTCCTTACATATATAGATATATATTTATATTTATGGATATATATTTATTTATTTATGGAATATAAAGAATGAAAAGTAAACATATGTTTAGTCTGACCAACTGAAAGCTTTATGAGCTCAGTATAGCAATTGTTACTACTTTGTTAGAGTTCTGCTTGGTCTCTTTTCTAACAAATATACTTTTTTCCCCCTCTCTGTTGATAAGTTAATATTAGATAGAGGTTTGTTGTTGTTGTTGTTTTTAGTTAACATTACAGTATTAATGCAATATTGGTGAGAAATATTTCTTAAACATTTCTAAATCTTTAGACTCTTTTTTTTTTGAACCATGAGTTATTTGAGCATTGAAAGGTTTTATTTTTTTTTTAAAGGTTGGTTTTTATTTTAGCAAAAATTCTATGGTACTTTTGGTAGTTCCTTCAGTAAAGCCAGTCTAGAACTCAATCACTAAGTCAACTGAGAAAGGATTGATATATAACCTCTTGGAAATGGACAGTACAGGTAGATCCATTGTCTTCTCAAATGGAACATAAGTAGTGTCATGAGAGGACTGATGGATTTGGAATTTGGAGTACTGTAATTGAGTTTTGCCTTTAGCACTTACTAGCTGGTAGACCTCGAGCCAAGTCCCTTAAATTTCTGAATCTCATATGCAAGATGGCAGTGATAACATCTTCCCCGTCCCTGTCTCACAGATACTGAAAGAATGAATGTGAAAGTCCTTTAAGAAATCAAATTTAGGTAAGTGTAAGTTAACATTAAGTATTCTCAGACTTTACCAATGACTATCTTCAAAGATTAGAGTTAAAAAATGAATAGAATTCTTGACTTCTTTAGAGAGATGACAACTCGAATTCAAATGTTTATTTTTTAAGTTATTAAAATGACAATTTTCTGTATGAGGAAAAGGCAAATGCAGAATAGTAAGTTCTTTGATAAAGTAGAACAATTCATTAGATCTGGTGAAAAATAGAGTTTTTTTTTCATCAGTGTTTCACAATTATGCTTCCCAAAAGGAGCCAATTTGGAGATGTTTTCATAGAAACATCTGAATAGTGGATTAGAAATGTTTAGAATTTCCTGGTCTAAGTATTTAATTTATTTTGGCTGGTTAAGCCTTCTTTCTAAAATAGATACTTAGGACTCACCTTTCCTTGGTTAATTCCTTACAGTAACTGGTGTCAGCTGAAGACTCATTCTTTTATTCAGAATTTCCGATCTAGCCTTCTGCATGAGTTAGTCTTCAGTTTAAGAATTCTAGTAGGCAGGGAATTGTAAAAGAAAAACATTTGAAGTCAGACCATGAAAACTCAGAATTCATTTGTGCCCAGCCAATTCCCCAGGGAAAAGAATCTGGGATATATTTATTATAGAAGAAAACCAGGCATTCTAATGATCAGGATTAAGCCTTTGGAAAAAGAGAAGGATTCATTAACAAAAAGCCATTCTCCATTATCCAACCTTCCTGTGAACTGAAATTATGGAAACAAAATGCTCCAAAGGTCAAATACTGTTGAAAGTTTGTTTGTGATGGTTGCAGGGGAACGGCATTCCACAGAAGTGGAACAGAATAAGTGGTGCGGAATGGAAGACCCATGACCCTTCTGTGTTTTGGTGGCTAAACTGTTAAAAATTTAAAAACTGATTCTATTGGTTTAAATTTATTTGCTAATTTGCCAGACTCTTTGAGAAGATAATAGATTACATATGTGCACGTTAAAACGTAGACTATAACAGATTAAAGATGTGATTTAACTTAAAACACTTTAAGGTTTTTTTGAGCATCACTAGCTCTTAGTTTTTTTCTCTATGATACATTCAATGTATTGGGGGAATATTTTTTTTTTAAAAAGGAAAAATGATAGAAATACTGCTTTACTGACTGTTCAGAACAAACGCAATAATCCTTTTCGATTTCGCCCCTGCCCACACTAATCACGCCTCTATATTTCTGTTCCCATTTATAAAATTACTTGAAAGAATTGTCCATACTCATTGTCTCCAATTTCTCTTTTCCCATTCTTATTTAAGTCCACCTAATGTGAACTACCCCACATTATGTTCACGTAATGTGAACATACTAGTCATACTAGACTATGTATGACCATGAGATTCTTTTTGGTAGATACTGGTAGCCACCAAGACAGACAAATAGGGGTTTGCTATTCCTCCACCATCTTGCTACCAGGTTATAATGAAAGCTAGTCCCAGAGCAAATTCTCATGTGTATATATTAGCAATCAGGCACAAAACATATATAAAAACCTCAAATCTTTGCCCTTTTAGGTGTTCTGACCACAGCTTGTCTGGAAATGTCTTATCAAACATAACAATATCCTAGAGGTACCATTCAGACAACTAGAATTCCCTGAATTTAAAGCTGGACATGGGACCCATTAGAGATCTTCATTAGGGTGCCATCCAAAGTGCTTAGCCAGCTATTTTTATATAGAGCAGACTTCTATATCATCTTCATGCAAAACGTAAGTGAAATGTTTTAGGTATTCCACATCATGGTGACTCTAATTTCACCTGTGAAAACCCATTCGAATCTTCACAATGATTATAAGCAAGTTAATCAGAGATAAAAGTCACTGAAATGATTTTAGTGGTTTCCTTTGTAGAGTAGGCTTTATTGTTTTAGTTGCACTAGAATCAGAGAGGAATTGTTAAAACACACATTGCTAGGCCCCATCCCTAGAGTTTCTGATCCTGTTGGTATGTGGGTGCCTGGAGAATTTGCATTTCTAACAAGTACTCACATAATATTATTTTGGCCTGGGGTTCTCAATTTGAGAATCCTTGATAGTATGATTGCAAGTGTATTCATGTTCAGTATTTCTTCTTGAGTTAATTTTGATAAATTTAGAAAATGGCATATTTCATCTATGTTTAGAACCTTAATTCATTAATTTTTGATCTTGAGCTCCTCTAAAGTACATATTTAAGATTATAATTGCCCCCTTAAGTCTTACTTCATTGTCATTGTGGAAGTTTTATACATAGTATTTTTGTTGACATTTACTTCCGAGGATTTTATAATTTTCAGTATAATATTTATTTCTTCAATGATTATTTAGAAGTATAGTTTTTAATTTCTAACTATTTTTTTACAGACTTTTGTTATTGATTTCTATTTTTGTTGTGTTGCTGTCAGAGAATACTATCTATATAATATTAATCCTTTAGTAGTAGGTGAAACTTCCCTTGTGTAGCATAGGGTATGGTTAAAAGATTTCCATAGGATGGCTGGAAACATTTTAAGGCCTCTGGAATCCTCTTCTCTACTTATGTCCTCTCCTTCTGTCCATTCTCTGAGATTCTTGACCAGTGGTTCCCAAAATTTATGGTACATCACCACCACTTGGAGGAATTGTTAGATCACACATTGCTGGGCCCCACCACCAGAGTTTTAGATTCAGTAGGTCAGGTGTGGTTGAGGGATTTTGCATTTTTAAGTTTCCAGGTGATGCTGAAGTGGGTTGGTCTGGAGAAATCACACTCACAGAACTGCTGGTTCAAACTGTAACTAACATATAATCTATTTCTCATAACTTTGTTGTCTAATGCCCCCAGTTTTGACTTAAGACCCATTTCTGATCTTTGCTATCCTAACACCTCTACAAGTGTGCTGGGGTTGTTTCATGTAAGAAACTGAACTCTATTCTATAACCTAATTCTAACTTCTAATTGTTCCATTTCCTTTTTTCCAGATGTTGAGCTGTACTTCTACTGATTATTTTATTGGTTAGTAATTTCCAAACCTTATTCCACAATAGGAAGACCTGTGGAGGTTTTCAGACATACATGTTCATGACCCTCTGCCAGAGATTCTGGGGTATGAAGCTATTACGTGTGGATTTTAAATGTTCCATAATTGATTCTAATGCATAGCAAGGATCAAGATCTATTGACCATATGGGTTAATAGTTAAGGTTGCCTTTTTAGCGTTGGTTGCCTGCTCTGCCATTACTTCACTTATTTGAGAACATGTTAATATGAGATAGTGGATGTATCTCCAAGTGGAAGGCTTAGTACAGTAGAGTAGATTTTGAACTCAGGAGATAAGCTGGATATAGATGTGGAATTAAGAATTGTAAACATACAAATTAATATTGAAACTATAAGAATGAATGGCACTCTCTGGAGGGGAAAGGATGGGGAAGAAGAAAAGAGCATCAAATACTAAGCCTTGGAAAATACAAAAATGGATTGTTGGAGAAAGAAGTAATACAGTGAAGAATCATTTGTATAGGAAAACTAATGGCTTGGGAAAAATTATCAATTTAATTCATTATTGTCTTTGTAAAATCAACTCTCCGACTTCTGTCAATAGGGAAATCATGTGGCTATCTATTTGTCCAGGTTCAGAGCCATCTTTGATTCTTCATTTTTTCCAATCCTGGAGGCAAGTTCAGTGATTGAAATGACACATTTTTGTGATGTTTCTCATTCATCTCTTCCTTCCCACTTACTACTTGTTTGAGTCTTTGTATCTGCAAATCTCACTTGTCATGAAGGTCTATAACTAGTGCTCCAGCTATTTGAATCCATCATGCACATTATTGTCAGGTTCATTTTCCTAAAATGGCATTTTGATATATCTACTTCTTGCTTAAAAGTCTCAGTGGTTTTGTTGTCATTGTTAGCAATAGCCAATCTTTCTGATCTTGTATTTCTCTACTCCAGGCAAATTTATTTTTCTCACCTTTTTTCTTTTGCTATTACCTTTTCCCACTAATCTCCTCTACATTTAGTGAAATCTTATCCATCCTTCAAGACCTAGACTAAATCTCAGTTCTTGAGACCTCCTTTGGGTTCATACTCTGAAGCCAGAGTGTGTGGATTCAAGCCTCAGCTCTGTTACTTACTAATTGTGTGATCTTGGATAAATCATTTCAATTTCCTCAATTTCCTCATCTGTAAATGAGGATACTTATCTCACAGGTTGTTGTAAAAATTAAATGAGTTAATAGATATACAGTACTTAAACTATCCCCTGGCACATGATAAGCACTTTATACACATTAGACATAATGGTAGTGGTGGTGGTGGTGGTGGTGATGATGATGATGACAATGATCTAGATTTAAGTCTTCCTTGACCATCTTATATCCCTTCTCTCAACTCAGTATTTATTCACTAAGTTACTCATTTAGTAACTGGTGGAATGATGTCTTTTCTTGTGTTGGTAATTATCTTTTTAAACTATTTAAGTATCATCTCCTCTTTTAGATGCTAAACTTCTTCAGAATCAGTAAATTCGACATTTCTCTCTGTAAGAGCTTAAAAGAGCCTAGAAACATCTGCTTGCTAGTGTTTGCAGATTAAAATTAGATTGATGGTAACCAAGTGAAAAGTCCAGAAATCTAGTTAAAAAAACAGAACCAAATACCTCTTCCATTTTCCTAAAGTGAAGTTACTTGAGTAGTGTTGAGTCATATACTGATGTAAAAAATAAACATAAACCAAAATCCCATTCCAAGTATTTTTTAGTTATGTGGACTTTGAAACATATTCTTATACTCTATAAATATTCAACAATAGTCTTCATTGGCTGGAATACATAATTTCTTCCTCAGAAACAAAGTTCTTTTTTCTTTCCTTTGAGAAATACTCTTTCTGGCTACAGTTTTAAAATAATAACAAGGTTATATGGTTATGAAAGGATCTCTGTGATTATAGTTTCTAGAGTTTGGCTAGAATAGGGAAAAGGTATCAAGAAGCACTGGAAGCCAAGTACTAATGATTCTGGAATTAATTGACATGTCTGGGCTAAATTGTCTTCGGAGACAGTGGTTAAAGTAACAAAGAGGTAATAATTATTTACTCCAAAGAACTACATGCTCAGTCTTGGCAGTTTTAAAATGAATAAAATGTTCAATGTATCCTTTAGGTTTAGATTTAAGTAGAATATGAAACAGTATTCATTAAATTGAAGAGAAGAAATGTTCAAGTGAATAGGCCAAAAGCAAGTCAAATATTTAGGCTATAAATTTTGTAAATTTAAGCCAGCCAAGGCTAATGCTCATCCCCTACTTATGGCCATAAATAAGTCAGCCAACCTTGTCTGACATTAATTTTCTTTTCTAAAATAACTGTAATACATATACATTTTTTTTTCTGGAGAAGACATCTGTTGCAAACTTGCCATGTGACCTTGAGTTAATATGACTTTGGGCTTCAGTTTAACTACCTTTAAATTGGGGTTGAACTCCATAATCTCTAAGAGGCATTTCTACTCTAATATAACTAATAGTATATAACAGCATGGGCTTCCTCCCCTAATTTATTTGGATATTTGTATTTCTTTGAAGTCTCTCTAATTTGGGATTTCTTTTTTCCTTCTTTCCTCTCCCTCACTCTCCCTCCCTTCCTTTCTTCTCTCATTCACTCTCTGTCCCCCCACCCACCCAACTAATCCCTACACATATATCAATAATCTTTGTGGAAGGCACTGTGCTACGTGTTTTTCACACTATTCCATTTATTGTTCCTCATAATGCTTTTTTTAAAAAAATATTTTATTTATTCATAGGAGACATAAAGAGAGGCAGAGACATAGGCAGAGGGAGAAGCAGGCTCCCTGTGGGGAGCCAGATGTGGGACTCAATCCCAGGACCCTGGGATCATGCCCTGAGACGAAGGTAGATGCTCAACCACTGAGCCACTCATGTGCCCCGCTTTCTTCATAATTCTGTTGTTACTCTTACTTTGCAAACTAGGAAACTGAAGCTTGAATTTTGTCAGTTGTCCCATATCACAGAATCAGTAAGTGGTGAGAAGGGGTTCACATGCACCTGAGCCCATTTCCAAGTCCAGGCTTTTCTTACCTGTGCCATTGCTTTTCACCTTGTTTCCTTCTTTTCTTTCTTATTTCTGTACAGAATCACCTATAGTATTTATTTCTTTTCTTTTTGCTTTGTTTGGCTATGGCAGCAATAGTCACAAGGCTTGAAATCCTTATGTGAATGTAATTATTCCCGTTCTTTTATAACATCAACTTGATATGTTATATATTCCAGAATCATATACCTTAAACTCTAAGTAACCCCTTGGATCTCCAGAATCTCTGTTGTCTCTAAAAGTTGTTTTTCCCATTTGTCCTTGAGTTCTGCTTTTAAAGCAGGATGTTCAGCAATTTTCAATAATTTCTTTCTAAAATTCATCTTTTCCTGAAAAATCTACTTGGATCTCTCTCTTGTGTCCTCCATAAATGCCTTTGGCACACTTTCCTTAATATCTGCATTCCCTTGCTCTGTGTCTTGATATAATCCTTTATCTTTCATTTCTTAATCTTGTCCATAGTTTTTTTTTTTCACGTGCCTGTGTTATACTTTTATAGAGACTCTTCTCTCTATCATTCAATGGAAGAGAAATAAATTCACTCCCCTACCTCACATTAAAATAGAAATAGACCGACTGCAGTCTGAAAAGCTTTGACTACAATAAAATATCTTAGGTATCTTAAAATCTATTTTTAAAAGATTTTTTATTTATTCATTTTAGAGCAGGGAGAAGGAAAGAGGGAGAGAATCTTCAAGCAAACTCACCACTGAGTGCAAAGCCCCATGCGGGCCTCAATCTCACGACCCATGAAACCATGACCTGAGCCGAAACCAAGAGTTGAATGCTCAGTCACCTGAGCCACCAAAGTGCCCCCCCCCCCGCCCCTGCATTGGCACTATTCTTATTATATTCTCTCATTCTTTGGAGAATGCTCACTTATTTATGATATAGTTCTTTGTATTCCTTAGTACATATGAGGATACAAACCAATTCTACTGGATGCTGTCATGAACTGGCATCTGGCTTTGATTAAAATGATAAAGTTTGCTTATGAATAACTGACAGAAAGTAAGACTTTAGCAGACTGTCCATATTCTTATATATTTTTCTACAAGAATACTTACGCAGCATCACCAGCATACATATTGACCTCTCATAGGTAAGAACTGAATTAATACATTTATGGCAAGATAAAAAATAGCAACCTTTAAGAAATACAAATGCAAGTTTCTTCCATGAGATCTCAACTGTTATCAATTATTGTTTAATCTAGTAATGAATGCTTTTTGGAAAATTTATTACCAGAAACAAAGGTTTTCTCCCTTGAAGTATTTGTATGCTTTCTTTCATTGGCATTATATAACTCTGTGTGTTTTCCTTTTGGTCTTGACTGCCAAGAAGCTTGGGGCCAAGCATAGAGCTCAGTCACAGTAACTGTATTATCCTTGTGGTTAAGCATTTGTTTCTTTCTTCTTTTCTGGTTTCAATTTCTATTCCAACAGTATTTATGCCCAATTTTAACAAAAAGCTACATCACATTCCCTTTTTGTCTCTCTTTCAAATAGGCAATAAGCAATAATAAATAACAATGGATTTATTACTTCAGATAAAATATAATTCATTTTGATTTTTTTTCAAAGTAAAACATTTGTTTCTGGGTTCTACCTGACAGTAATTTAGAACTTGATTTGACTTTGCATTTTAATATACACCGCACACACACTTTATACAACAACCTTGTAACTAAGTCTTTAATTTCTTCCTCTTTATCAGAAAGGATGTGGTGGTTTTTCTATTTGACTCTTTTAATTAGCTATGGCCTACAGCTTTCCAAAGCCTCCCCTTTCAAATCAAAGGGGTTGGCTATTTCCTGCTGCACTTCCTAGTGCTGACATCTGGGGGTGGTGGGTGTGGGAGTGAGTCAGACAAGGTACCTCTTCCAGCAGCTCCCCTATATCTGTCTTCTTGGACCAGCCAGGAGAAAATTTGCATAGCAACCCAGTCATTTATTCTTCTCATCAGTGTGTTTCTTTAGCTAAATTATTATTCTATTTTGCCCAGTGAACCCAAAGTTCATTCACAACCTGGATATGCTTAAGATATCTCTTTGCCAGTATTCTTAAAGAAAAGGATATATATATGTGTGTGTATGTATAAGAAAAGTATATATAGTTTTTACATTTTTATTATTTTATATTATATATTATATATATTACACACATTCACATATATACTCACGCATACCTTTTCAAACAATATTAGAATTATCTAACCTTAAAAAATGTTCACTGTCTCAGTAAATTATACATTTTAATGTTTCCCACTTAAAAAGCCAAACTCTTTTTGTATATTATAAACCTATGGAAGCAAAATGGAGTAACATTTAAAATAAATTAACGAAATGCTGCTACTTATTTTTTGTATTTTTTTTATTGGAGTTCGATTTGCCAACATATAGCACCCAGTGCTCATCCCATCAAGGGCCCCCCTCAGTGCCTGTCACCCAGTCACCCCAACCCCTGCCCACCTCCCCTTCCACTACCCATTGTTCATTTCCCAGAGTTAGGAGTCTCTCATGTTCTGTCACCCTCACTGGTATTTCCCGCTCATTTCCTTTCCTTTCCCCTTTATTCCCTATCACTATTTTTATATTCCCTAAATGGATGACCATATACTGTATGTCCTTCTCCGATTGACTTACTTCACTCAGCATAATACCCTCCAGGTCCCTCCACGTCGAAGCAAATGGTGGGTATTCGTCACTTCTAATGGCTGAGGAATATTCCACTGTATCACATAGACCACATCTCCTTTATCCATTCATCTTTCGATGGACACCGAGGCTCCTTCCACAGTTTGGCTATTGTGGACATTGCTGCTAGAAACATCGGGGTGCAGGTGTCCTGGCGTTTCACTGCATCTGTATCTTTGGGGTAAATCCCCAGCAGTGCAATTGTGGGTCGTAGGGCAGATCTATTTTTCAACTCTTCGAGGAACCTCCACACAGTTTTCCAGAGTGGCTGCACCAGTTCACATTCCCACCAACAGTGCAAGAGGGTTCCCCTTTCTCCACATCCTCTCCAACATTTGTTGCTTCCTGTCTTATTAATTTTCCCCATTCACACTGGTGTGAGGTGGTATCTCATTGTGGTTCTGATTTGTATTTCCCTGATGGCAAGTGATGCGGATCATTTTCTCATGAGCTTGTTGGCCATTTCTATGTCTGTGAAATTTCTGTTCATGTCTTTTGCCCATTTCATGATTGGATTGTTTGTTTCTTTGCTGTTGAGTTTAATAAGTTCTTTATAGATCTTGGATACTAGCCCTTTATCTGATACGTCATTTGCAAATATCTTCTCCCATTCTGTAGGTTGTCTTTTAGTTTTGTTGACTGTATCCTTTGCTGTGCAAAAGCTTTTTATCTTAAAGTCCCAATAATTCATTTTTGCTTTTGTTTCCCTTGTCTTCATAGATATATCTTGCAAGAAGTTGCTGTGGCCAAGTTATAAAAGGGTGTTGCCCGTGTTCTCCTCTAGGATTTGGATGGATTCTTGTCTCACATTTAGATCTTTCATCCATTTTGAGTTTATCTTCATGTATGGTGTAAGACAATGGTCTAGTTTCATTCTTCTGCATGTGGCTGTCCAATTTTCCCTAGCACCATTTATTGAAGAGACTGTCCTTTTTCCAGTGGATAGTCTTTCCTGCTTTGCTAAATATTAGTTGACCATATAGTTGAGGGCCCATTTCTGGATTCTCTATTCTGTTTCCATTGATCTATGTGTCTGTTTCTGTGCCAGTATCACACTGTCTTGATGATCACAGCTTTGTAGTACAACCTGAGATCTGGCATTGTGATGCCCCCAGCTCTGGTTTTCTTTTTCCCCTGGCTATTCCGGGTCTTTTCTGATTCCACACAAATCGTAAGATGATTTGTTCCAACTCTCTGAAGAAAGTCCATGGTATTTTGATAGGGATTGCATCAAATGTGTAAATTGCCCTGGGTAGCATTGACATTTTCACAATATTAATTCTTCCAATCCATGAGCATGGAGTATTTTTCCATCTCTTTGTGTCTTCCTCAATTTCTTTCAGAAGTGTTCTGTAGTTTTTAGGGTATAGATCCTTTACCTCTTTGGTTAGGTTTATTCCTAGGTATCTTATGCTTTTGGGTGCAATTGTAAATGGGATTGACTCCTTAATTTCTCTTTCTTCAGTCTCATTGTTAGTGTATAGAAATGCCACTGACTTCTGGGCATTGATTTTGTATCCTGCCACAGTGCCGAACTGCTGTATGTGTTCTAGCAATCTTGGGATGGAGTCTTTTGGGTTTTCTAGGTACAGTATCATGTCATCTGCGAAGAGGGGGAGTTTGACTTCTTCTTTGCGATTTTGAATGCCTTTATTTCTTTTTGTAGCCTGTTTGCTGAGGCCAGGACTTCTAGTACTATGTTGAATAGCAGTGGTGAGAGTGGACATCCCTGTCGTGTTCCTGATCTTAGGGGAAAGGCTCCAGTGTTTCCCCATTGAGAATGATATTTGCTGTGGGCTCTTTGCAGATGGTTGAAATGCTACTCTTACAACATAGGTTAAAAAAGTCTTTTTATGATGAGCAGATACTCAAATTTGCAAAGCCTGCTTTTTTCTCCTCTTTCAGTTTTCATTGATTTCCTTTTCCATCATTTGGTTTGGTTTTCTCTTTTCCTTTCAACTGTGGGTTCTTCATCCTGTTTATATTCAGCATTGTAAAAATCTTACATGGAAATAACTTGCGTTTTGTCTTTTGTTATCAGATGTATCATTTACGCCTGTTACATGTTGGCTAATGTGTGGGCTCCCTTTCCGCTTTTCATACAGATGCTAAAGAGTCAAAAAGGTTTTGGGAACAACCTTACCTTGCATTTTGGAACAGCTTTTTTTCCCCCAGCCTGTCACTTGCATATAACCACAGTATTTCAGTAATTCCCATAAAATGTCACAACATTGAATTAGCATACTTGTCAGTAGATCTTATCCATGAAAAGAGGCTGCTGCCTGTGGTAGGACATCCTGGACTTTGGTCAAGGAGGTACTTGTACTTTCTCTCAAGATCAAATGTCTCAAGACTGCATATTTTCAGAGCACAAAAGACCCTGCCTTTTTCTTTTTCTTCTGGAGAATGGATGACTAGTTCCTTGCCCCCCTACATGGACCAATGACTCCTGCCTGGGTTCCAGGAGCTCCAGCATCCCTGCATGCTAGTGCAGAGTCCTTTACTTTTTACCTGACTTGGAAAATTATAGTTACTGATCATCTCTGAAGGGTTTGTTTGAAAAGGGCAAAGTTTCTGCTTCTAGGGGAAAAGATTCTATGGAAATCTGAATTTCCCTGACACAATAAATGCCACACTCAGAGCTCACTCTCTCCCCACTTCCCCCACCCTTTGCCTGAGCTTTCTGTTTCCACATCTGGAGCTACTTGCTGCCCTCCCACCCCAACCCCAGAATGTCTGGAGTGGAAATAGTATATGGTAGTCAAGGCTTGGAAATCTGACAAAGTGGGAGTGTGGCCAGCACCACCACTTCTAAATCAGGAATGAAAAAGACCTGAGTTACAGTTACGGTTCTGCCACAAGCTGTCTAAGTGACCTTAGGAAAATGGTTTAATTTCTGACACTCCTTTTCTTCATCTATAAAATGAGGTAAAACGGGATACATAAGAATGGAATATGCTAATGTATATGGAAGAGCTTTAAACATGGCTGGATAGTCAGAGTTTATCACTTTGCATTTGTCTGGGAAAGATGCAGTGGCAAAGTTAGATTCTTCTTCTAAGAATGGGAAGTTTGAGGCAACTCTGGGTGAGTGAGCACATGCTGGTACTTGTGAAAGTGTCTCCTTAACTGGACACCCTATCCTTTTCTATTTCTCTAAGTCATTTCTCTAAGGACATTCCTCCCCTGCCTTTGGGGTCCTGTGGGCCAAAGTCATGATGCCACATTACAGAATCACTCGGCTTTCAGAGAAGCCATATCAGCAGCTGAACCTGGGCCTGCAAAACTGTCCCTCTTTGAAGCTACTTCCATCACCTTCCACCCCATTTCATTTTAAACATTTACTTGGTGTGTTAGGTGCTAGGAGAGAAAAATTATACACATTAAACTTTTGAATCAGAGCTCACAAGTAACCCTAACCTGAAATGTGGTGAAGGCTCTAATTCTGGTAAGGACCATGTATTCTGAAAGTATGGAGGAGGAAAGATTAATTCTAAGTGATTAGCTCTGAGAAGTCTTATCAAAGACAGGGAACTTGATGGTAAGTACCTAGAAGATAGGCTTTTGGTGGGTCTATAAATGGGAATGGTTTGGATTAATTCAAAAAGAGGGGTGAATTTGAGAAGGTGGGATGCAAGACAGGGTAGGTGAGGGTAGTAGAATGTAAGTCTAGAATGTGATAAGATGAGATTGGGAGGGTAGAAGGGGCATATTCTCATATGAATGAATTTACTAGTGTAATTTCCTGAATTTACACTGACTCTTGGAAACTAAGTCACTTTAATTATACACAATTCTTATACTTCCTGTGAAACCCAATTATGATGGGATTTGATCCATGAAATCTTTTGAAGTCTGGATCAGGATTGGAAATAAACCAGTACATTTGGATTTAAATAACAGCTGAGAGTAACTGGTAATTATGGAGTTTAGTGGTATCTTATGGAATAAACAGATGCAGAGAGTGTGGCTTGTAACCTTATGAGCAGGACTCGGTTTCTGACTGTGCTTAGAAAAAGTGCCCCAACGACTATGCCAAGAGGAAGGCAAAAAGCTGCAGTTGGATACTAGTGCCTGTGACTCACAAAGTTTATGGTTAGACTTTGAAATAAGTAATAAAGGAAATCAGTCCAGAAACCTGCGACCTGAATATCTAACTAATATCATTGGGGGAGAAAGGATTTCTATGGATTTATAACTTAATTTCTTCTTGCTCAGATAGCACCACTGCAGGCTATATATTCATCAGTTATGAATGTAAAATCAGGAATAGTTAAGGACAGAAGAAATTTTCTAGTGGAAATATAAACTTCTATCTCTCATAGACCCATGAAGCCCATGGGCTGCAAGAATTTTTTTTTCCCCAGAAGTCAAGCAAATTTCCTTCTTTTCTACATACCAAACTCACAGAAAAATTCAAGCTGGATTTGGAAGCCTGGAAAGGCTCTTTTGTTTTTTATTTTTTTACTTAAAAAAAAAGATTTTATTTATTTATTCATGAGAGACACACAGAGAGAGAAAGAAGCAGAGACACAGGCAGAGGGAGAAGCAGGCTCCATGCAGGGAGCCCGACATGGGACTCGATCCTGGGTCTCCAGGATCAGGCCCTGGGCTGAAGGCAGCGCTAAACCGCTGAGCCACCTGGACTGCCCTATTTTCTTTTCTTTTTTTTTTTTTTTTACTCTTTAAAAAGGATTTTATTTATTTATTTATTTGAGAGAACACAAATGGGGAGAGGGACGATCAGGTTCCCCACTGAGTGCAGGGCCCCATGAGGGGCTCAATGTGAGGCTGAATTCTAGGTCCCTGAGATCATGACCTGAGCACAAGTCAGATGCTTAACTGACTGAGCCACCCAGGTGCCCCTGGAAAGGTTTTTTTAATGAAAACCATTTTTTTCCCTGTAGCCAAGCTTGGTTTTTGAGATGCTCAAAGTAATGACAAATATCTTGTTTATTTTCTAGATTTCCAAAGTGGTCATATGATCTGCAAAATGTAATTCCAAATTTTAGTGTCTTGGGCAGGCTTTGGCAGGGGACAGTTTGGGGAAAAAGAGAAAGGCCAGTGTTTCTGTTACCCTATGTCCTAAAGCAATCCTCAGTGTGGACATCAGGCATCCTGCTTTGAAAGCTCATGGAGACTTTGCTGTTGTCAACAAACTGATGTGGGACAGGTGACAGGTGGCCACCACAGCCAGGTCTGCCTTTATTACAGCGTCACTAACATTAGTGTCTCCACTGGTGATGTTGTTGAATTTGAGGAAAGTAGACAGAAAGGGAACTGGTAGGGAGGCCCCAAATAGGAGGAACCTGGAGCTTAGGATTTCAGTCTCTATCCCCTTGTGATGGTTAACTGTGTCAAGTTGGTGAGGCTATGGTCCCCAGTTGTTTGGTCAAACACCAGTCTAGATATTGCCATGGAGGTATTTTTCAGATATGATTTAGATATGATTAACGTTTAAACCAGTAGACGTTGAGTAAAACAGAATACCATCCATAATGTAGATGAGCCTCATCAGATCAGTTAAAGGTCTTAAAAGTCCAAGGCTTCCAAAGGAAGAAGGAGTTTTGCTCCCAGACTGCCTTCATACTCAAAACCACATAAGCTCTTCCTTGAATTTCCAGCCTTCTGGCCTGCATTACAGATTCTGACATGTCAGCCCTCGCAATCACATGAGCCAATTTCTTAAGTAAATCTCTATTTGTCTGTCTGTCTGTCTGTCTATCTAATCCATGACTAATACATCCTGTTTCTTTGTTTCATTTGTGGTGGTTGTTGCTTTCATTGGATAGTGAGAACTGAGTATTCCAGATGGAGCTGAATGTGACACTCTGATCCACACCACCTATACTTCTGTCTCACTGGTATTAGCTTCCCTATCAGGGTGGAGATTGACTGATAAAGCTTAAGGCTAATGAATATGGCTGAAGAATGAAGCATGCCCAGCGTGGAGCCTGTTCTGTTTAGCTTCAGCTGCTCTGTTACTGGGTTTTCCCTGTTAGTTCCTTAATGTCATGTTCCATTTGAGGTTAAACTGTACTGCGCTTTGCTGGGGAGAAGGAATGTAAGCTTTTCATTAATAGGTATCATGTTGTCCTGACCTATCCTTGGCTTTTTATTTTTTCCAGAGCAGACATGGCTGGGGTTTTACTGATAGCAGTTTAAGATGTCTTTCTTTCTTTCTTTTCTTTTCTTTTCTTTTTTTTTTTTTAATGTGGAGTAAACCTTATATTATTTACATTTTTGTTTGGTAACTGAACCATCTCCAGTTCAGCACTGTTCAATAGAATTTTCTGTGATAATGGAAATGTACTTCCATACTGTCCGTTATGGTAGCCACTGGCCACATATGGCTATTGGCACTTAAAATGTGGCTAATGTAACTGAGAAACTAAATTTTACATTTTATATTATTTAAAATCATTTAAACGTAAATAGCCACACAAGGCTAGAAGTTATCATATTGCATATTGCAAACTGAATTGAGTCTCCAAACCTCCATTTATAGTTCATTTTTACTCAGGAGTATTAGTTAGGGTTGAAACAGAAGCAATAGGATATATACACAATATATACAAGAGGAGATTTTTATAGGAATTGGCTTAAGTGGTTATGGAGATTGAGGAGTCTCATGATCTGCTGTCTGCAAGCTGGAGAATCAGAAAAGCTAGTGATGTAAGTCAGTCCAAGTCCAAAGACCTAAGAATCAATGAGGCTGGGAGGGGTGGTAGAGATGGTATAGTCCCCACCTGAGTCTAAAAGCCTGAGACCCAGGAGAGCTGATGTC
This sequence comes from Canis lupus familiaris, assembly GCF_011100685.1. NCBI lineage: Eukaryota > Metazoa > Chordata > Mammalia > Carnivora > Canidae > Canis > Canis lupus. The sequence goes on along the minus strand of NC_049236.1, from coordinate 46,084,401 downwards.
TGAGGGAAGGAGAAGGTGGGTGTCTGAGCTTACATAGAGAGAGTGAATTTATTCTTCCTCCACTTCTTTGTTCTATTCAGGCCTTCAAGGATGAATGTTGCCCCCCTGCAGTGGTGAGGATGATCTTCACTCAGCCTACTGATTGGAATGATAATCTCTTCTGGAAGAATCCCCACAGACACATCCAGAAGCAATGTTTCACTAGCTATCAGGACATCCCTCAGTCTAGTCAAGCTGACACATAAAATTAACCATTCTACTGAGTAAAGACAAATCTCTTTTCATAGATCAACTTAGTGATAAAAAATATAATAAAACCCCCTTACTACTTGTAATTGAGGCCCTCAGCCCAGCAGCAATAGCATCATCTATGAGCTTCTTACATGAATAAAATCTTAGTCCCAGCTTACACCTATTGAAATAGAGTCTGCATTTTAAAGAGATCCTTATTTATATGCTCATTAAAATTTGAAAATTACTGATATAAACGAACCATGCAGTCTTAATTCACAGATGGAGATAGGAGAGAGCAGTGAGGATTTGTTCTAATTGCTCATGTGACTTCTTCTGAGTACCCTCCCCACGTGCCTCCAACCTTGGTTCTGGCATAACCTTTCTAAGGGAAGTATTAGAATCTCTCAGTGCATGTTTTTGATTTTTCAAGATACGATACCTGTGGCTCACAAACTTCTAATTTTTTTCTCTGTTGAAATGGGGGGTAGCATGTCTGGAATATTAGGGTTCTCTTAAAGTGAAAAACCATTGTTCCTGAATAAGTATATAGTTGAGCTTCGCGATAGCTTATGTGATATAGTTCGTTGATAAAATCTCTCCAAAGTATAAAACATATCTATATTGGTTTCCTGTTATCAGTCAAATCAATCATATCATATTAATAGCATTAAATACAATAAATGTTGAATGCTGTACAATATTTGTGACTACCATATAGCTAGCACTATTGTACCATTAATTGGGAAAATAAAAATTCTAGCATATGATAGAGACTAGAGGTGGTAAGGTTAACATTTACTTTATTTTATTTTAATTTTTTAAAAAAGATTTTATTTATTTATTCATGAGAGACACAGGCAGAGGGGGAAGCAGGTCCCTGTAGGGAGCCTGATGCAGCACTTGATCCCAGGCAGGACTCCGGGATCGGGATCACGACCTGAGCCAAAGGCAGATGCTCAACCGCTGAGCCACCTAGGGGCCCCCACTGAGCCACCCAAGTGTCTCAACATTTACTTGATTTTAAAATACATCTTTAGTTCCTCTAGGCATTGGTAACCACAACCAGTATGATGGAAAACTTAGATAACTGCTGTTATGTGTCTCAGGGTTTTTTAGGTCACAATCTATGGTCATGTATTCATTAGGTTCTAAAACCAATTCTAAACTACTAAACTTTTCTGCTACTATCATGGGTGTCATGTAAAGCAACATGCAACAGAGTTGTCCTGTCTTTATAGGACATAACTGGGTAGTAGGTAGTAAATCATACTAACTTAGAGTTTACTGGCACAACTCTAAAATGCTTTTTAAGTTTATAAAAGACCTAATACTGAGTGCATAGAAGGACATTGTGATATGTGATTTTATATTAGCCTCAATGCCAGCACCTTTTTTGTGTTCCTACCATTCATTGTATTCACTTTTCCTTCTCAACTACATCTAATTCATATTATTTTACTACACTATGCATCTCTGTAAGCCACTTTTTGGTAACAAAGTGGGGCTATAAAGTAAAAAATAATAGTTTTGATTAAAAGTCAAGATTTAGTTAATTTGGATCAAAATTAGGAAGTGCCATCAGACCCATGGGTTCATTCATTTGGTTATTTATTTAAGCACACCTTATATGCAAATATTAGGGGTTGCCTGGGTGGCTCAGTTGGTTAAGCCTCAGACTCTTGGTTTTGGGTCAGGTCATGATCTCAGGGTCCTGAGACTGAGCCCTGTATAGGGCTCCCGTGCTTAGCAGTGTCTGCTTCCCTCTCTGTCTTGCCACATACCAACTCCCCCCTCCCACCCAACTAGTGCACGCTCTCTCTCTCTCAAATAAATAAATCAATCTTTATTATATGTGAATATCGGTACACTGCTCTCACTCTTTAGGAAGTAGATGGGGAAAAGATGGAATTCTTTACATTCAGAGGCCACAGGTTAAAATTTGCCTTAGGCTTTGCAGTCTGATAGGTTTGAATCCTGGCTTGGTCATGTATTTGTATAAATGAGATAAAACTACTTGGAGGTAACCCTGACTCTCAGAAAGCATATGAGGCCTTCTGTGCTCCTTCTAGAAGGTGACCTTGGCAGGCTAGAAATAACTGGAATGGGGAGGAAAAAAGAAAAAAAGAAAGAAAGAAAGAAAAGAAGCACCTGGAATGTAAGATTCTGATTACTGAAGCCACATTCAAGGTGTGATATTATGATTTTGGGGAGATCTAGCCCCAGATTTTTTTTTAATTTTATTTTAAATTCACATTTAATTAATGTGTAGTATATTATTAATTTCAGAAGTAGAATTTAGTGGTTTGTTATGTATAACACCCAGTGCTCATTCCATCATGTGCTCTCCTTAATGGTCATCACGCAGTTACTCCATCCACGTACCCCTCCCCTCCAGCAACCTTCAGTTTATTTCCTATAATTAAATGTCTCTTATGGTTTGTCTCCCTCTCTGTTTTCATCTTATCTTTCCTTCCTTTCCCCTATGTTCATCTGCTTTATTTCTTATATTCCACAAATGAGTGAAATCATATGGTACTTTTCTTTCTCTGACTGATTTACGTCACTTAGCATAATACCCTCTAGTTCCATCCATGTCATTACAAATGGCAAGATTTCATTCTTGCGGATGACACAATAATATTCCATTATATATATGTTCCATATCTTTATCCACTCATCTGTTGATGGGCATCTGGGCTCTTTCCCAGTTTGGCTATTATGGACATTGTTGCTATAAACATTGGGATGCAGGTGCCCCTTCAGATCACTATGTTTGTATCCTTTGGGGTAAATACTTAGTAGTGCAATTGCTGGGTCATAGGGTAGCTCTATTTTTTAACTTTGAGGAGCCTCCATAGAGGTTCTAGAGTGTTCTAGAGTGGCTGCACCAGTTTGCATTCTTGCCAAAGGTATAAGAGGGTTCCCCTTTCTTCACTTCCTTGACAACATTTGTTGTTTCCTGAGTTGTTAAATTTAGCCATTCTGACCTGTGTGACATGGTATCTCATTGTGGTTTTGATTTATATTTCCCTGATGCTGAGTGATATTGAGCATTTTTTTCATGTGTCTGTTGCAGGCCCCAGATGTTTTATATGTTTCATATAAACACATATTAGTGACAGGTGCTGTGGTTGATACTCTTTCATAGGTTCAGTTTCAAATTGACTTACATGCTGAAGACGCTTAAAAAGCTGCTCATGTGCTCTGGTTGAGGACCAAGCATATATTTGACTCTCCTGAGGTTATCTGCAGCTTTGTGAGATCCTTTTTGTGAGAATTGCAGGAATATAAGTTCGTCATCTGTACTGTGGTTCTAATCATACACAGCAAAACTCTGGTACTTGCACCTGTGATGGTCTTGAGTGTGCCACGATTGACATGTGCACTAGCTATTCTGACGAAGAAATGGGGTAGAGATCCTGACTTGTATGCCCCTTAGCATCATCTGATTTCAACATGGACTTGTCCTTGGGACTTGACAACCATTCAGTAGAAAATTAAAGTTACCTAAAATGCCACTCCTCAGACAATGATTTAAATTTTGTGTATTTAATTTCAGGGTTTTTTTTGGAGGCCACATTTACACATTCATTCACACTTTCAATTGTGTATGAATTTTATTGGTATTTACAATATTCTGCTTTTTAAGTAATAGGAGAAATAAAGTATAGGGAATAGTGAATGTTATTAAATATTTTATGAAAACAGGATTTTTAATGACTATATTCTTTCTGATTATACAGATGTTATATTGCTCACTGAACCATTTTCTTATTGTTGGACTTAAGGTTTTTCAATTTGTTGAAATTATTATTATAAATATAACTTTTTATGTGTTATTTAATTTTTTCCCATTTCTTTATTTTATTATTTCATTTTTTTCATCATGATAAGTGTACTCCTCCATTCCCATCACCTATCTTACCCACCCCCTCTGGTAACCATCAGTTTGTTCTCTATAGTTGAGTCTGTTTTTTTATTTGTCTCTCTTTTTTTAAACTTTGCTTGTTTGTTTTGTTTCTTAAATTCCACATATGAGTAAGATCATGTGATATTTGTCTTTCTCTGACTTATTTCACTTAGTATTATACTCTTTATCTCCATTTATGTTGTTGCAAGTGGCAAGATTTCATTCTTTTGTATGGCATAGTAATATTACTATATATATATATATATATATATATATATATATATATATACCACATCTTCTTTATCTATTCATCTATTGATTGACACATGGGCTGCTTCCATAGTTTGGCTATTATAAATAATACTGCTATAAACATAGGGTGCATGTATCCCTTTTAATTTGTGTTTTTGTATTTTGGGGGGTAAGTACCCAGTAGTGTGATTAATGGATTGTAAGATAGTTTTATCTTTAATTTAAAAATATTTTAAAAATCTGTCTTCTAGAGTGGCTACACCAGTTTACATTCCTACTAAGAGTGTATAAGGGTTTCCTTTTCTCCACATCCTGGCCAACAGGTGTTGTGTTATTAATTCTTTCTTAATGCATATTGCTAACTTCAATTTCAGAGAGGTTGTGGCAATTATGTTCCCAGTGGCAATGGCTAAAAATATGTATCCCCCTAGACTCTTGCAAGCACTGAGACTTAACATTTAAAAGTTGTCATTTGAGAGAAAGATTGTTATAACTGATAAGTTGTTTTAATTAGCTTTTAATTTGTACTTTTTTGTGTTTCAATTGAAGTATAATGGACACATAACATTATATTAGTTTCAGGTGTACAACATGAGGATTAGTGATTTGTATATATTGCAAAATGATCACCACAGTGAGTCTAGTTAACACCTGTCACTATACATAGTTAAAAAGTCATCTGTACTTTTTTATATGATCACATGGAACTTTGTTTATTCTGCAAATTTTAAAATCTATTTTATAATGTTTAAATACTGAAGTGTTAAGGTTTTCTTTGCAAAAATTTTCAAATCCCCATATTCAGAGTTGCAAACTCTCATTGCAAAAAATCAGAAAATGCATAAGAATATATAGAAGAAAAGTCATTCATAATCATATCAAGATTAACTACGGTTGATAGTGTATACTTAGAAGAAACCCCTCCATATTCTTTCCTATGCATATATAAACACATGCCACACAACCACCCGCACTTTCTTTTCTGTTACCAAAATGGAAACACATATTGTTTTCATAATCTGATCTTTCTCAACTAAAAATATATTGTGGGAAAAACAGACAGCATGATGTTGTGGTTAGGAATATGTTCCTCTTAGAAGTCAGGCTCCCTGGGTTTGCCACTCAGCTTTGCCACTTATCAACCTTGAGCAAGTTGTTCAATTGCTCTGCACTCATTTTCCTTATTTGTAAGGAAATGAGAATAATTGAGAGAAATAATAAATGAGAACATTTTGCAATCTATTCACAGAGCTGTTGTGAATAGCAAATGAAATAAAATACATGAAAGACTAAGAGTATTGCATGACACATAGTGACACCCAGCAAAAGTGAACTTTTATTATCTTCTCATATCAACAATGGATTTATATTGTTGGGAGGATAATCGCATTATATTCTATTATTAGTGGTAGTTTATTGTATCATCTCTTGTATCTATTTGTAATACAATTTGCTGAAACAAATCCCTTTCAAATACTTTTCTAGTTACTTTACTAAGACAAATGGTCAGTGGGGTAGCATAGAGTTTAAGAATGTTCTCTTAAAATTTTTAGCTATATCCCTGTGAATCCTGGCTCTGCTACTTACTAAACAGACTATTTAAGTCTAGGATTCCTCATGTATAAATTAGATGTAACAAAACTCTCATAGGGTTGTCTTATAGTTATTTATTGCTGCAAAACAAGCTTAGTCCAAAACTTAGTGGTTTAAAACAACCATTTTATGGTTCATGAGTCTGTGAGCCCAACATATTGAGCTGGGCTCAGCTTGGTGGGTCTTCTGCTTCTCTCACCTGGAGTAATTCCTGTGGCTAAGGTCATCTATGAGCTCAACTATGGCTGGGTTATCTGAAATAGCTACCCTCCCCTGTCTGACGCTTGATTCTGGCTGTTAACTGATCTTGAGTCTTAGCAGGCTAGGGGTTCTTCACATTGTGGCAAGATTTCAAAAGCAGAAAGAGAAAGGGAAATCCTCTATTTGTGACATTTGCTTATATCTTACTGGACAAAACAAGTGGCATGACCAAACCCAGAGTCACTGTGGGAGGGGATTATGCTAGGACACAGATACAGGGAAGAATGATTCATTGGAGGAGGCCATTACTATGATAAATGTTCTAGTTGTTATAAAGATTACAATTTAGTTTTATTTTCCTTAAAATATAGGTGATGATAATAGTATCTACCATATAGGATTATCATCAGAGTCAAAAGATCTATACATTTTTCCACACATTTTAAGTTGTTCAGTATATGCTAGTTATTATATTGAGTACTTATTTGGTTATTTCCTTGGGAAATAAATTGAGGTATGTACTTGATAAAGACATTAGATGCCAGTGGCAAATTAAAATATTTTCCCACACCTTTTTAGAAACAGTGGATATGATCACTTTTGAAAATCATTGTCACTCTGGTGGGTTAAAAATAACTCATTGTTATCATTTAAATTTCTTTGATTACTTGTGTTTGTTCATAATTTCCATGGATTTTTGACCATCTGCATTTTTTTTTTATGATTTGCCTATTCATTCTCCTTGCCTGTCTGAAAGAAAATAAATGTTTATTTTGGATTCACTTTAGGTTTATAAAACGAATTACAAAGAGTACAGAAAGTTCTTGTATATCCTACATAATATTTTGCATTACTGTGGTATATTTGTCATAACCAAGAAGCCAACATTAGTGTATTACTGTTCACTAACTTTAGATTTCAGATTTTAGTACTTTTTCCACTACTCTCCTTTTTCTGTTCTAGAATCTAGTCTGTAGTACCACATTGCATTTAATCTTCATGTTTCCTTAGTCTCCCCTAGTATGGGACAGTTTCAGTCTTTGTTTTATTTTTTTATGACCTTGGACAGTTTTGAGGAGTACTGGTCAGATATTTGTGGAATATCTCTCATTTTGAATTTGTCGATGTTTTCTCTTGATTTGACTGAGATGATGGATTTTTTTGGACTATCATGGAGGTATAATGCCTTTCCCATCATATCCTATTGGGAAGCACATGCTGTCAACATGACTTAGCACTGATGACATTAACCTTGATCATTTTGTTCTGGTGGTGTTTGCCAGATTTCTCCACTGTAAATTTATTATTCTTTACTTTCCATACTCTGTTCTTTGGAAACAAGTCACTAAGTTCAGCCCACACTGAAGATGGGGGTGGGAGTAAATAAAGTGCCACCTCTGAAAAGGGAGGTGTATTGGTTTGCTAGTGTTGCCATAACAAGATACCGTAGGTCAAGATGCTGGAGATACAGCCATGAGTAAAACAAAGGCCCTGCCTTTTATGGAGCTTATACTCTAGAGAAGGCAATCAGTCAATGAACAAATAGGGAAATGAAAATAATAATATAATGTCATAGCATAAGACCTATGAAGAAAAATAAAGCAGGGTAAGTGCTAGAGAGCAAGAGGGGATGACAATCTTAAGCCAGCTATGGAAGGGTTCTTGGATGAGGTGACATTTGAATAGAGACCTGAATGAAAAAAGTAAGCTCTGGAGATGGCTGAGGGGTAGAGCATTCTAGCTAGAAGAAATAGGCAGTACAAAGGCCCTGAGGTGAGTGCATGCTGGCTATATTGTAGGAATAGCAGAGATGCCAGTGCAGCTGGAGACAAATGAGGGAGGCAGTAATAAAAGATGATATCAGATGTTGTGAGGGGCCAGATCATGTGGGGTCTCATAGGTCATGAGAAGAATTATGGCCTTATTCTAAATGTGATGGGGAGCCATGAAAGGGTTCTGAGCAGAGGTGTGACTTGGTCAGATTTGTGTTTTAAAAGATGTACCTTTGCCTATTGTGTGAACATTTGGCTAGAGAGCTGACAGTGGAAGCAGGCATCCCAGTCAAGAGGCTGCTGTAGTGATCCATATGGAGGTGTTGTGGATTAGACCAGCATCATAATGGTGGAGTCAGAGAGAAGTGGTAGGACTCAGGATATATTTTGAAGCAGAACCAACAAGATTTATTGACTAGATGTAAGGTGAAAGAAGGAAAGGAATCAAGAATAACTTTAAGATCTGCACCTTAGCCATTGAGTGAATTAATGATTCTTTTTATTGAAAAGGAAAGCTCTGAAGAGAACTGGGTTCTCTTTTGGACATTGGATGCGTATTGACATTTAAGGGGAGATGTCCAATTGGAAGATGGAAGAAAAATGAGTCTGGCATTCAGGAGAGTTGGCATAAATTTGCAAGTCAGTGATGTATACACACACACACACACACACACACTCACACTTTTAGAGATTACATTAGGTTTAAATATGCACATTTAATTTCTATGTAATATTAGTCAGCATTTCTGAAGCTGACAATATCGGAGCCTTTCTCGCTTATTATTGATTTTTATTTTTTATATATTTTAAATAAAGAGAGAGAGGGAGTGGGAGAAGGGGTAGAGGAGGAGGGCAAGCAACAAGCAGACTCTGTGCTGGGTGTAGAGCCCAACGTGGGGCTCGATCCCATGACCCTGAGATCATAACCTGAGCTGAAATCATGAGTCTGATGCTTAACCTACTGAGCCACGCAGGCTCCCTGTTTATTATTTAAATTAACCCAACATATTATTGTAATTTTTTATATCTCCAGTTTCATTTCATATGGCTAATACATGAAAAATCATGGATTACATATATATTTTTTAAGAGAATAGGTACTATTTCATGCTTCCATCACTTTCTCAACAATTAAAAGCAGATTGAAAAAGGGACTCCTGGGTGGCTCAGTGGATGAGCGTCTGCCTTCGGCCCAGGGTGTGATCCTGGAGTCCCGCATCTGGCATTCTGCATGGAGCCTGCTTCTCCCTCTGCCTATGTCTCTGCCTCTCTCTCTGTGTGTCTCTCATGAATAAATAAATAAATAAATAAATAAATAAATAAATAAATAATAAAAGCAGATTAAAAGAACTAAGAAAGAAACAGACATCAATTGACATTGTAATGTTCACTGTGTTGGTTAAGACTGTATGTTGCAAGTGACCAAAAATCCCATACAACCAAATATATAAGGGAATATTTTGGTTTACTTAACTGGGTCCTTTAAGTAGTAGGTCTGCTTTCAGACATAGTTTGGTCTAGGAGTTCAAACAATCTCATCAGCTTTCTGTCTGTCCGTTGTTATCATTGTCACTGTCTCTCTCTGTCTCCTTGTCTTTCAGGATTACTTACCACTACTTTGTTTTACTCTTAGGCTCTCTCTATGGCACCAGGTCTATCCCTGGTGGACACAAGCACAGGAACACTTATAGTTGGGAACCAAAGCACAAAAAAATCCATGTTAATCCCTCAGAATGAGGGACTTGGATGAACCCTTTTTGGTTTTTTTGTATAGGGATGATGAATTATTCTCATTGGTCAGCCTGAATGATGTGTCTACAGGGGATAAAGAGCTTCTTGATGGATGGTTTCAATAGAATCTCACGGAAAGTAGGAGGCATTTCCCAAAAGAAAACCAGGCCACACTGGCTGCCTGCCCATAGCTATAAAAGTGTCCATTAGAGAAGAGACTAGATGTATTTATAATATAGATGGCAAGGGTAGAGAGTTGAGTTGAGCGAGATAATTTTTAGATCCCCAGAGTGAGCCTAAACTCCTAGGATTTTTCATTATTTGGTCAATTTGCTTTAGTAATAACTTAAGTATTTTTATGCCTAAATTAGATTTTTTTTTTGCTTGAAATATCTCTATTGGGCAGCCTTGGTGGCTCAGTGGTTTAGTGCTGCCTTCAGCTCAGGTCATGAACCTGGGGTCCTGGGATTGAGTCCTGCGTCAGGCTCCCTGCATGGAGCCTGCTTCTCCCTCTACCTGTATGTCTGCCTCTCTCTCTCTCTCTCTGTGTGTCTTTCATGAATAAATAAATAAAATCTTTAAAAAAAAAAAAAGAAATATCTCCATGAAGTAAATGCACATGCCCGTGTGCACACATACACAAACACACACACATGCAGAACCACAACCACAGAAATAAAGAGAATTATCAAAGTCTAGGGAAGTAGTTAGTGACAGACAGAGGACCAGAAAACAAGCCTTATTCCCTGCCCTTTGCTCTTATCCCCAGAGGAGAGCTAACCCTGAGGACTAAGGAGCGGGAAGTCACTTTAAACATTGGATGCAAAACTTCTTGGTGAATCCAAGCCTTGGGAGCCTTGGGGACTCCTTCAGGAGTGAAAGCTACAGACCTAAGCAAACTGCATATGCAGGTGGCAGGAAGAGAGAGTGACCAAGGACTAACATGGTTTCTGAGCACTTCACTTTCCCCAAAACACTTCATAGAAGTCATGTTGGTTCAGCAGTGAGGATAACAAGGAACCCTGGAATGTATCAAGTTACACAATGCTTAGTGCAGAATAGTGGTTCAGCTCATAGGCTCTGGGATCAGGGCAATTGTTCATATACTACGTTTACTAGTCCTGTGACTCCTGGAAAATTATTTAATCTCACAAAGTCTTAGTTCAAATGGTGGACAGTCATCATATTAACCTCAGAAGTTTGTGGAGAGGATTAAATGTGTAACACACATCAAGTGCATGATACAGTGCCTGAAACACAGTAAATGCTCAATGAGTGTTTGCATTTCTTACCATCATTACTAGCACTGCTGCTGCTATGTTACTGCTTTACACCATTATTGTGGCAAGCAAACTTGAGTCATTTAGGCTTCTGTCCCAGAATTACAACATCTCTCCTAAGCAAAACTTATGATTTAGGACCTTTGAGTTTTTCTGGTTTTAGGAAGTGTGACTCAGTGACGCTCTGAGGCCAGTGCTTTGACTTTTTTGCATCTGTTAGATAGACCTTGGTATATAGCTCTGAGCTCTCATATTTCTTGGACAGATGCAGAATATGATCATTACAATTGTTCTAAAATCATATAGATGCACAGTGGACAGTCATTTCTCCACTGTCAGGGCTGAATTCCTCCTATATACCAGCAGGCTGTCAGGAAAGGCTAGCTCAAGGGACTTATGGAAAATAGAATAAATTTTCCCAAACTTCAGAAAAAGAGACTCCAGCTTTGATATATTTTCAGGAAAAAAAAAAGGATAGCTTTCTGCCCTGTGTTTGGATCATGCCCATCATGATTTCTAGTAATTGTAGAAAAGCAAAATCTTAAATAGCAATAGGCTTTCAAAGGAACTTGGGGACAACTTGTAGCAGGCAATCATTATGAACTAGAATTGTCATGATCATGTTAAATAAGTTAAAGATGAGTTATAATATCTCCTTGCAGGAGGACGATGGATTAGGTTGGAAAGAAGCTAAATTTCTTTTATTTCCTTTTTAAATTTTTTATGAATGGAAATCTCTTCTTAAAGAGAATCAGTAGTTAACTTTAGGCCAAAATGTAATTTTGAAGGTGTTTTGGATGTTCCCTCTGTAAGAATGTTTGGTTATTGAAGGGCAAGTTGGCCTATGAGAAATTAAGGTTAACTACTATTGCAAGCAACTATAGCCCAGGCAAAGGAGGTTTGTAAAGCTATTACGCTTAAGGATTTTCAGAAAATGTGACTAAATATTGGTTAAAAATTGGCATATTATGACATCTGTTATTTCTATTTAAGGCAACATTACATTTATTCAATAGACGTTGATTACCCATTTCTGTACATTTGAGGCATGATGTTAATCTAGCTCATAATGCATTTAATGTAATATTTGTGGAAAGCATGAATGGTTTATGCAGTCTATTTTCATTATTCCCAGTAGTGATGGCCTATACAGTTACCATGGAGTGAGCAAGTTTTGAATCATTGCTCCTGGGAGAAATGATAGTGTTAGGTTCCTGTGAGCCTCTGGTTGCAAAGTTTTTGTCAACCAATCAATATGTCATTTTGTTTTATGTGTGTTCCTGTTTAAAGACACCTTATTTAACATATGGTGTTGAGTTATTAAACTTGAACTCACAGTCAACAGCACTAGAACTTATGCCTGAATGAAGCTTGTCGAACACATGTATTTTTCCTGTAAGGCACATCACAGCCTTCTTGCACTCAAGAACACTAGACAGGACTAATATCACATTAGGTAGCCATTTCAAACAGTGAAATCGCTAACAAAGGTACAAAAATGGTGAAAAACATAGCATTAAATAGACTGTGGAAAGAACACTTGTTTACTTTATGAGAATTGAAACATAGCAGAGTATTGCTTGTTCAACCTTAGCTGGAAATGTGTGGGTTATGTCTCAAAATTTTCCTTACTCTGAGTATATTTGTAAGTGACCATGAAAACTCTGTATTGATTTTGAGGTTACAAATAGATTTTACCAGGTAGGCAAATTCGCAAATATGGAATCTATGAGTAATAAGAATCAGCTGATTTCTATATCCACACTGTGTGAAGTAAGAGTTGTCCTTATTTCACAAATTAAAAATCCCTAAGGTTTTAAGGGTCTGAGTCACTTCCCCAAGGCTAGCCAGCTAGTGGGTAGATAGAAAGTAAATGATGCTCTTCTAACTCCAAAGGCAAGGCTTCCATACTTGTAGTATGTATCTCACTGCAATTGAGAAAGCTAAGCTATCTCTTGGCAAATTCTGGAGTCAGTCAGATGCTGTTATCTTACCTATATTAAGTTGTGATAAGATGAAACATCTCCACTTAAATGTCTGTCCCAATACTAACCACATAAAGGATTTAAAGTCTATTTAATCAAATAATATACTCCTTCTGAAACATATTTTGTATCTGGAATAGTCTCAGTGTATGGATGCTACAGGAGTTACAAGTTAGTATTCTAGGAGAATGGTTAGTATATCAACTTTATATATATGACCTCTCTTTTTGGAGGTTTTTTTTCCCCTAAAAAGATTATTTTCCCTCATTATAAAAGTAATTCATGCTATTTTAGTGAATTTTGAAAATATAGCAAAACCCAAAGTGAAAAATACAAATTATCCATATTTCTTACACAAAGAAAGCATCATTATTAACACTGGGTGTAACTTCTTTCCATTTTTTGCATTCTTGTTTTCTACATATATATATGTTTATTCAAATATATATACAAATATTAAGAACTGGGGTCATACTCTATTTGCTATTTTTCACTTTTTCATGAAGTAATACATTCTAGAGATTTTAAAATGTTATATGGATGTGCTATTGTTTATTGAGGTTTTTAGATTGCTTTTGACTTTTAGCTATTTCAAATGCATTTTAATTGAGCATTAAGATGAATATTAGCACATATTCCTAATTATATGGAAACAGAATTGTTGTATCAAAATGCATAGACATTATAAAGACTTTTTTTTAAAGATTTTATTTATTTATTCATGGTTGACAACAGAGAGATAGGCAGAGGCATGGGCAGCAGGACAAGTAGGCTCCCTGTGGGGAGCCTGATGTGGGACTTGATCCCAGGACCCGGGATCGCAACCTGAGCCAAAGGCAGATGCTCAACACTGAGCCACCCAGACTTCCTCATAAAGACTTTTTGATAATTCTTGCTAAATTGCTTTCAGGCAGACTACAGCAATTTAATTTTCCCTCTAGTCTGTCTCCCTGTCTTCTTGTAAACAGAGCATGATTTAGAGACTTTATCTTAAGTTGCTTTATTTTAGGCATATAAATACTTTTGAAATTATATGAGCTTATATTTTATTTCAAACGTAAGATTGAAGTTTTTATAATGTTCTCTCACTGAAATGTTGAAATTTTTCAGATTCCCCTTCTCCTAGTGGTAGGCTGTATGTGCCATGTGGTTATATGTACCATATAGTGAGAGGAGATGGGCATTGAGGTGGCCTCCCTGGGAACACGTATAGTATAAGTGGGGAGCACGGGGGAAGATGGACCTATGAAGGGGCAAAGACAGGGAGATGCCAAAAGAACCTGGGGAACAGGATGTCACCAGAACTGGGATGAAGCATTTTCCATAAGGCTGTAAATTTTCCATTACACAACAGTATAAATGATTCAGAAAGTATTCAAAAAGTCAAGTAAGACAAGAGCTAAAAATTGTCCATTTAATTGAGCAAAAAAGGAAGACAGAAATCTGGATTACTGTGGGCTGAGGTGCATGCGTCAGAGACCTGTTTTTTACATGTGCCTGTTTCTATTTAGTTCCTGCCGATTTTTTTTTTTTTTTTTTTGGAGCATGTGTGTGGGGAGTGAATGTACAGTACAAACACGGATAATTCTGGAAGCAGCTGGCACAGTTTGCTTCAGGCCACCTGCTTTGGGGGAACAGCAATTCCATAAATGCAAAGAAGCAAATAATTGCAGATATTATCTGTCTGCTTTTGAATCACCATAAAAGGCCAATTCCAATTTTGTTCTAAAAATGGGCAGAGGTTTTCAACTGACCCATCATTGATGAAACATCTTAAAGATGAATTTTTATCTGTGCAGTAGCAATGTAAACTCTTAGCAGGAGGCAGGCAGTTATTTTAGCAATGAGTGTACTACCCCTGACCTGTGGCACCAATTGTAATGGCATTTTTTTTTGTTTCAGCAAGTGGCGTGAGTTTTCATTTGGAATTGAATGCCATTTTCACAAGGCAAATTAGAAAGAACTACAGAGGCTTTTGTTTGAGCCATTATACAGCAGACATTGCCAAGGTTAAGAGCAATGCACTGAAGCCTAGTGTCCACGGAGATGCTTCCTGGTAGCAGGGACACTTTTGGGTGAAAGGAGCAACTTACATGCTGAAGTGACTCTTGGGACTACCTGGGACAAGCTGACTTATATCTGAGTTCTTCCCATTCTGAACTTTTTTCTCACTTTGCCCAAGAGGAGAATGTGAGATGATGGAGCAGGAACAACAGTACCAATGATAGTCCTGCTATTAATAGCTAATATTCACTCAGCAGTTACTCTGTTCTAGGCTTTGTGCAGAGCACTTGACAAGTGCTATCTAATGCAATCCTCCCCACAGGCTTATGACATTTGAGCTGTGAGCTATTAGATTTTACAGATGAGATAAGTGAGGTGCGGAGCAGTTAAGTGGCCAGGTGAAGTCACTTGGCTGGTGAGAAGGGACATTGAACATCAAACCTTGGTTTCCCTGACCCCAGGACCCTTCTCTCATTCATTGCTGCTTCTTATGTCTGTACAGTACTAGTATGGTGCCTGGCACATTGTAGGCACTCACCGGATGCTCATTTCCTTCTTTGCTGGGTAGTGGTGGGCTGGGACAGCGGGCCTGTTATCTTGTCAGAGAGGATGGCCACACACCAAGAACACCGCCTGGACACTGGTTAGTCTGGGCTGGAATGACAAGTATGAGGAGGGCAAAGGTTTCAGGGATCTCTGGACCCTCTGGGGGATTCAAGAACATTATGTAACCTTCTGAGTCATTCTTTGTTATTTTGTGGTAATTCTTGCTTACATCCTTAGCAGTGGTTCATGATTTTTGCTATTAATACTGTCTTAAAATTTTTTTAAAAACCTCTCTTTTTTTTTCTAGCAGTTAAAAACTGATAAAGAAAAGTTCTGCAGGGATGAGGAGGTGTTTTAAAGGACGAGTCTATTGCAATCTGAACTCCTAAGAAAATACGGTGAGGTTAATGGAGGAGTTTCTATCAGTTGGGAGCTTAATCGGGAGTTGCTGATCAGGAACTAAGTTTAGAATTCCAGAGGTAGAGGAGAAATTGGCTTTTTTTTCTCCTTACACAGAGACACGAAATTTCATTGCTACTTCCAGTGTTCAGAGGCCTGAGGGAGAATGGAGAGGGCCCAAAGAGGAAGGCTACTTCCTACTTTTCTGCTCAGATTTTGCTCTGCTTCTGGGATTGGTTTGGTCAGCCAAATCCTTGCTGGATGGTGGGGTGGAATGGTGCCCTGTACAGGTCTCTGAGGGAGTGGCATAACAAGTAGCAGGAGGCCACCTTAGGCATCCCTTTCCCACCTACCTGGGATAGAGGGTATTTGATCCTTCCTGAGAGTGGAAGTACATTCAAGGGCACATATAACAGCAGTCCTTTTAAAACAAAGAGCTAAAAGCCTAATGACACGTTTATATTTTAAATGTAATATGGGTGTCTAGTTTTGAACTTAATGTGTTGTAATTAAGTTATACTACCTAGCTTTATCTCTATAAGGCCTACTGCGCCCCAACCATTTTAGGGTACAGTCTGGCAAAGATAAAAAAAATGAGCTCTAGAGTCAGACTAGCTGGGTATGAATCAAGCTTCAGTATTTACTGGTTGGAGACCTTGGGCAAGTCACTTGAAATCTTAGTGCCCCAGTATCCTCTTTTGTAAAGTGGAGCTAACCATACTCACCTCATAGAGTTGTAGTCAAGGTTAAATTAATAATAATAATAATAATAATAATAATAATAATTCTATTAGTAAGCAATAAGCATCATGTGTTAGCTATTATCATTTTTTATTATTATTGTTAAATGTTACAAATTATATACCTTTAGAGGGGACTCCTTACCAAGGCAGCAACAAAAGTTAATTGTTCAGGAAATTAGTTGGTGGACTTCTCTGTTTTCAAGCTTTGTGTAACGGTAATGGAAAGTCCACAATACCACTTCACATCCACCATGATAGCTATAAATAAAAGCGAAAAACCAAATGGAAAAGAAAAAGTGTTGGCAAGGATGTGGAGAAATTGGAAGCCTCTTACATTGGTGGTGGGAATATAAAATGGTGCAGCGGCTGTGGAAAGTAGGTGGTGTTTTCTCAAAAAGTTAAACATATCACCCAGCAATTCTACTTCTAGTTTCATATCCAAAAGAATCAGAAGCAGTTACTCAAACAAATACTTGTGTCCCATTTTCACAGCAGCATTACTTACAATAGCCAAAAGAGGAAACCATCCAAATGTCCATCAGTTGAATAGGTGAACAAATAATGGCATATACACACAATAGAATATTTTCAACCATAAAAAGGAATTAAGTACTGGGGCGCCTGGCTGAGCGTTGGTAGAGCCTATGATTCTTAATTTCGGGGTTGTGAATTCAAGCCCCTCAGTGGGTGTAGAGCTTACTTAAAAATAAAATCTTAAAATAAAAAAAGGAATTAGGTACTGATTTGTGTTATGCTATGGATGAAATTTGAAAACATTATGCTAAATGAAATAAGCCAGAAACAAAATTGTCCATGTATGAGTCCATTTATATGAAATATCTAGAATATGTAAATACATTGAGGCAGAAAGTAGATTGGTGGTTGCCAAGGGCTGGGGGAGGAGAAAGTAGGGAGTAAATGTTTAATGGGTACAGGGTTTTATTTTGGGATGATGGTAATTTTTTGGAACTAGGTTGTACAACATTGTGAATGTACTAAATGACACTTCAAAATGATTTTTTGTTATATAAATTTTGCCTCAATAAAAAAAGCAGAATGAGATAATCTGTTCCTTATTATAGAAGATAATTATTTGGGTTACACTATTTTTAAAGTTATTATTAAAATGTATTTCTCTGATACATCTTTAAAGTTCCTGGGTGGCTCAATAGGTTAAGTGTCTGCCTTGGACTCACGTTATGATCCCGAGGTCCTGGGATTGAGCCTTGCTCAGTGAGGAGTCTGCTTATCCCTCTCCCTCTGTTCTCTTCTCCCCCTCATGCTCTCTCTAACTCTCTCAAATAAATAAAAGGAAACCTTTAAACAAATGAAATTCCACTTTATTGTATTATAATTTACTTAGAATAGAACGACTTAGAATATAGTCATTGCCAGACTATACCATAAAATGGTTGGGGCCCTGTAGGCCTCTATAGAGATAAAATTAGGTAGTATAACTTAATTACTTAGTCCAGTAAGTTTTAACAAACGTATATTTATATGTAACTATTAGTTGAACCAAGAAATACGATATTCCCATCATCCTAGAGAGTTTACTTATACCCTATTCCAATAATTTATCTAATTTTGATTATCAAAGAATAGAGTTATCTACTCTAGAAATAGAATCCATAAATGGTATTAATATAATGTACTCTTTGGTATCTGGCTTTTTAAAAATTATACTGTTTTTGAGATTCATTCATAGAGTTCTGTGTGTTAATATTTCATCATGTTTCATTGCTAAAAATATTCCATTATAATATTATACCATGATTTGCTTATCCAGTTATTTGTTGACGGACATTTGGATTATTTCCAATTTGGGGCTATTTTAAAAAACCTATTATAAATATTCTTTTATAATTCCTTTTGTAGAAATATGCTTTCTTTTTTCTTGGGTAAAAATTTAGGAGTGAAAGTGTTGGGTTAAAAGGTAAGTGAAAAAAAAAAGTAAGTGTATATTGACTTTTAAAGAAATTGTCTATTTTCCCAAATGTACCATGTTGTACTGCCTGACATACTGTATTTCTGATTGTCCCATGACACTTGTCAACACTTAGTATTGTTAGTCTTTCTAGTTTTAATGATTTTAGTTGGAATGAAGTAATAGTTCATTGTGACTTTAGTTTGCCTTCCCCTTATGACTAATGATACTGAGTATTTTTTCAGATACTAATTGACCACTCATATGACTTAAAAATTTTTTTCTTCAGGTATACTTGACATACAATGTTCTATTAGTTTCTTGTACAATATAGTGATTTGACAATTCTATGCATTACATATCACAGTAAGTATCATTACCATCTGTCACCACTTAACATTATTACAATATTATTGACTGTATTCCCAATACTGTATTTTTCATCTCTGTGACTAATTTATTTTATAATTGAAAGACTGTATCTCTTAATCTCCTTCACCTATTTCACCCATCCTTTCATTCTCCTCCCCTCTGGTGACCACCAATTTGTTTTCTCTATTTATGAGTCGGTTTCTATTTTGTTTGCTTGTTTGTTCCTTTGTCCATTCATTTGTAGTTGGACACTTAGGTTCCGTATCTTGACTATTGTAAATAATGCTGTAATAACATAGGAGTGCATATATCTTTTCAAATTAGTGGTTTTGTTTGATTTGGGAAAATACCTAGTAGTGGAATTACTGGATCATATGGTATTTATATTTTTAATTTTTTGAAAAAACTCCAAACCATTTTCAACAGTGGTTATTACATCAATATACAGTATCTTATTTTATGTCTTCTTTTCAAATATTTGAGGATTTTCTATTATTTTTGTTGATTTCTGATTCAGTTCTGTTGCAGTTAGAGGACAATTCTTTGAAATTTCTTGAAATATCTTAGTGAATGTGCCATGTGCACTTTAAAAGGATGTGGGTTCTGTTGTTGGGTATGGCACTATATAATTGCCAGTTTGGTCATATTGGTCAAAGTTTTGTATTCTGAGTTTTTTTCCTACTTTTATGAACTATGAAAGATGGGCAATAAAATGCCCCACCCAACAGAATGTTTAAGATGAAAAACAACAGGGGCACCTGGGTGGCTCAGATGGTCAAGCGTCTGCTTTCGGCTCAGGTCATGATCTCCAGGTCCTGGGATGGGGCCCCATGGAACGCTCCTCACTTGGCAGGGAGTCTGCTTCTCCCTCCCCCTCTGCTTCTCCCCCCTATTCATGCTCTCCCTCTCTCTGTCTCTCTGTCTCAAATGAATAAATAAAATCTTTAAAAAATGAAATGAAAAACAACAAAACAAAACCTCTCATATACAGCTGGTAGGGATGTAACTAGTACAAACATTTTGCAAAATAGTAGGCAATATTTTCTAAAATTTAAAGTATTATGATCTCTATGACTTGCCAGTTACACTTCTATTGAAATGCAGGCACACATACCCCTGAATACACATCCAAGAATGCTCATAGTAGCTGGATTCATTATAGCCCCAATAAGAGGAAGCATCCCAAGTTCCTGTTAACAGAAGAAAGGACACAGAAATAGTGTATATTTATGCAATATAATATTATTCATTAAAGAAAGTATAAAGTCTATAGCTGAGTGGGATATCATGGACAAATTATATCAATGGTAAGCTGCAGAATCTATACTCACAAAAGAATACATACTGTATGATACCATCCTTATGAAGTTCAAAAACTATGGTATTTAGGGATGTATGCTGGATAAGACTTTAAAGAAAAGTGAGAAAAAAATTTCCACAAAAATCAGGAAAATATTTCATTTAGGTGAGTGGTGGAATTGATTTGGAATGAAATTTTAACTATGTGGTAGGTAGGCAGGTTTGCTGTATAATGATTTGTTAAGATTAGTTTTATGCACTTCTCTTTATGCGTTATATTTTTCAGAACAAAGTAAAAAACAGACTTGGTTAGGCTGTTCTCTGAAGGATAACAGTGAAACTTTTCCATCCTTTATTGAATAGATCCCTTACTTCATAAACTCATTAGCCAGTATAAATATAGGCTTCTTCTCAGTGTATATTAAAGAGATACAGTTTAAAACCCAAGCAGTGGACCTTTCTAAGACATAATGTTCATCTGAAGAACTTTGAGTTTGGCCTAGTGATAAAAATTTTGTTGTCTCAATAAATGAATTAATGAATGGGAAAGTGGCCAAGTAAAAACACAGAAGGAAGAGAAAGAAGAGAGTAGAATGTCTGATGAGTTGCTAATACTTTGTTTATTTCAGTCGGGATAATTGGAATTCCATGCTGTCTTCTTCAATTTTTCTATGTTTAGAAAAGTAATTACAAAATTTCAAAAAGCATTCATTGGCAAAAAAAGCCCTGACAACCCAAGTCACATGGCTGTCTACCTTACAAGCACTGCCTTTGAGGCAGTTCATTTCTTTGGACAGCTTTTGATATTTCCATATTCTTTTTGACAAATAGCTGTGGTCTATCCTCAGATTTTCAACCAAAAGCAATTTTGAAGATAAAAGGAAAAATACCCTTATGATGAAAGTGTATTTAGGAAAAGGTATAAGGCTTTTCCTTTAGCATTTTTTAAAAATAAGCCCTATAAATGTAAGGACCCTGAATAACTTGCTCATCATTGTGTGAGCAATGCAAAATATCAAATACTCAATACAGCTGAATTCCAAATTCTTAACTTCAGTAGAAATATAGATTGTAGCATTGATATGTACCTTCCCATTATCCTAATACTTTAGTAAAATCCATAAGATTTAGTAGAGTGGCTTACCTGAGGGGAAGGGTAGTTTGTAATTAAACCCAGACACACATACATGTAAAGAGATGGCAAGGCACCAAATACATTCCTATAGGTTGAGGGGACGTCCTTCCTGCAGGAAAGTGCAGCCAGGGGTACAGAGGCTTCTGTCCTATTGCTCAATCAAATTGAATTCAAGACAGCAAATCCCCAACAGCGCACACACATAAACACGTTCATATCCACCCCTTCCAAGCCAGTGTGCCATCTAACCCCATAATGCAATGAGTGGTGATCTAAATTAATGGGTGTTTTAATGATGACTGGTCATGAGGTTGGCCTGTTAGAGAAGAAGAACAGCTGTCAGTTTCTCTTTTCTTTCTTAGCACTAAATCAAGTGAACTTGGATGAAATTTCCAAAAAACAAACTTTCATGAGGTATTGAAAAGATTTTGCATATTATCCCTGTAAACTACATGTGTTTTAACATTAGAACCTGAGCTCTCCCTTTTAAAAAATAATAATATAAAAACTTTTCATTGGGGATTTATTTATAGCACAGTAGTCTGACAGCTCTTTTTACCAATATGTTCTGTTCATACATTCTATTATTAAAGTGATAGCCAGGAAGCTTCACATTATTGCCAGCCTCAGTGAAATTGAAACTATTCAAGAAAGTTTATTCTACTTTCAGAAAAATGTTTTCTTCTCTCTCTTTAGAGGCTAGTCAACAATAGAAATTAATATCTGAGAAATTCTCCCTAGACTACAGCCGAAAGCAGTTTCTAGGGTTTCAACTGTTTTTCCTTTTTAGTTTTTTACTTTATGTAAATTCCCAGGCAAACATAGATCAACAGTCTATGTAGCAGTCCCCTCCCCGCCCCTTGTTGTTTCTCTTTCCCTGGTTTCAGTCACCTGCGGTCATCTGGTCCCAAAGCAGATGTTTCTCCTTCTGAAGTATCCTCAGGTCCTTCTCAAGTGAATAGTAGCCTAGGGCTGTGTCACAATGCCTATGTTACCCCGCCTCACTTCATCTCATCATGTAGGCCTTTTGTCATCACACATCATCAAGAGAAGGATGAGTACAGTATAGTAAGATATTTTGAAGAGGGGCCATAGTCACATAGCTTTGATTACAGGATATTGTTATAATTATTCTATTAGTATTGCTGCTAAATTCTGCCTATGCCTAATTTATAAATTAAACATTATCATAGTTCTGTATTTGTAAGAAAACACATAGTATATATAGTGTTTGGTATGAACCATGGTTTCAGGCATTCACTGGGGATCTTGGAACATATCCCCCACACGTCAGGGGTGATGACTGTATGCAAGAAAAGACACTTTTTTTTTTTTTTAAAAGACGCTTTTCTTACATGGGATGGGACTCTCATTATTGCCACAGGTAGGCCCCATCTGATATGTTGTTAGACTAAAATGACAATGGCTGACCTAGTCTTAAAATATCTGTGATGGTTGCACTTTTGAATGAAAATAGGCACAGAAGACATTCTTGTGGTGGGAGGTGGTCATCATATCATTTTCTCAATACAGTTTTTAAAGCAGCAAAAACCCAGCTATATGCATTTAAGATTAGGTTGAATAGGTCAGTCAGCACACAGAGGCTTTTGCCTGCTAAAGGTGAAAGCTACTGGAAGATCAATTTGAGTTATCAAATTGCCTCATTTTATCTGAATATTAGCTTAGGGGCAGGTTATGGTATTAGCTTATAAATGGGGCATAAAGCCTGTTGTGAAGCCAGAGAAATTCATTCTGTAGAGGAAATGCTAGGTAAGTGAAATGTCGACTCCTTGCCCATAGTATATACGTATTTTTAAAATTTTTAATCAATGTACTGACTAAACATTTTTCATGTGGCAATTTGTCAAAACTGCCTAAATGTGAAGACACTTACATCAGTAGAAATTATTTCTCTTTTATTTATTTTATCACTGCTATTACTACTTATTAAATGTCGGTCATTAAATCTCAAATGTTTTAAATTCTAGATAAAAAGAAATTTTATTTTTTTGGTGGTTATTTTCATGTATTTTTAACATGGTGAATAGACATTTGAGATAAATAGTAAATATTCCATTTTTTTGCCTCAAAAACAGTAAAATGTATTATATATATGAATATAACAGTTTGAGTGATAAACAACAAAAATGATAATCAGTGTTTAGTAGGATGGCATGTGTTTTGAGTTATTAAATTTCTATATATAGTATTAAATAAAAAGAAGTATTTCTGTCTCCATAATTAAAAAAAAAAAGAGTCAGACAGCCACTATGAGTGGCTTTTCAGTTTTCAAACATTTTGTTATAGAACATGGTTGTTTTCTTTGTCTCTCTGACTGCAGAGATGACTCAAGATATACCCATGCTGTGGCCCATGAATCCTTCCTTTTATCTTCAACTTAGACACACCTTGTCAGGAAGAGAAAAGGTTGAGGCAGAGGAGAGAGAGGGAGAATGTGCAAATGGAAATGTCCAGAAATTAAACAGGATTAAATAGAACCAAAGAATGTGAACTGCTTACTTTCAATTTTTATACCTGGAGAATGGCAAAAATAGTGTTTGGAATACATTATTAAATTGAAAAAACTCAGAATTGTTTGCTTATGGAGGAATCCCTTTAATTATGAAGAAAGTACATAGTTTCTATATGATAGGTTTCTATTTGTTGGCTTCTATTTAGGAAAATCATCTTTTGGCACAAGGGGAGAAGCCTAGACATGGCAATAAAAAGAACTGCCTCTTTTGCATTGTTTGGAGTTCATCTAAGCATAAGGAGGAATATCAAAGACAGAATCTTTTTCCCAAAGTCATTCGCCTCTGCTGTAGGAGACTGCTGCCTTGTCATAACTCCTGGATATGTTTAGTGTTAGTGGATTTGCTACAACTTTCATTGAAATCATTCATTCATTCATTCATTCATTCATTTATATATTTATTCATTTGTTAATTCATACAGCAATTATTAATTGAGCAGTCTGTGAGGCAAATGTCCTACTCTCTGGAGATATACTGGTAAACAAGACAGACAAGGACCTTGCTCTTAGGTTGCTTATATTAGATGGGAGACAGACAGAATTCAGCTAAACAAACAAATGAACAAGCTACTTCAGATAGTGAAGAAAAAAGAGCTGCAAAGAGAGAGATTGCCTCGTCGTTGTATATGTGTGTGGGGTGGGGGGAGGGAGAATGGTGACCTGGGAAAGCAGGTCTGAGGGTGATGCATAAAGTGAGTCATGAGTGACAAGTAGAAGCAAACCATGTATCGAACCTGGGAGCGGAGTGTTCTGGGCAGAGGGAGCCACAAGGTGAAGAGCCCCAGTAGAACAAGCTCGTTTTCTTTGAGGAACAGAGAGAAGGTTGGTGTGTTGGAGAAGAGGGATCATAAAATGGAGTGCTGGGAGGCAGGGTTCAAAGGAAGGCCATGGCCTTATCACCTATCATGTCGGAGGCTAGGCTTTATTTTATGTTATACATATACACTGTCTATTTTGTGTTTTGTCATTTTAGCATCAACACAAACAGTTGTAGTATGAAAAATCTGCTGTGTTGGTAGTTTCTTCTATTCCGTGAAAAAATAATCCATTTAATCAATTTTCCTCTTACTGAATTGATTTTAAAAATTATTGATCAGGTAGGCAAAGCCTTTGGTTTTGACTGATGCTGAAGAACATAAGAAAAAAAGGAAGTATATGTGTATTTTAAAACTTAATGCAACACCACAAGGAAACCATAAGGCTAGGAGGTGGCTCTTCTTTAGCTCCATTGAACTTTAGGCGTGCCCTTTAGCCAAGTCACATGAGCCAAATAAAACATGAGGCTTAGCACACCTTGCACAAGAATATTGGAGAATCTATAACTTCAACATGTGTGATTCATATTCTCATGATGGAATTGCCATTAAACTTTGAGGCAAGTGAAATATGGACGAGAGCCCAAGAAAGCTCGAGTATGGACATGTCCTAAGAAAGCATGTTCTCACTAGTCATAGAGAAGTTCAGAGGAGGAGCTGAGGTCAGCCTACTATATGCTAATCAGTTAACAGCATAAGCCCAGAGCTGATCAGGGGACAGGCTTTTGGGGATTTAAAAAAAAAGTACCTTATTTTTTATAAAATCTTATTATAAAATCTCTCTGACTACAAAGGCTTAGAGAGCAAGGTGTGATGACTTTATTTGAGGATGATGTGAAATTTTATCTTCATTTTCCTCAAAGTAGATTATATTCCTCTTTTTTCTTTCTTGTTGACAATTTATGAAAAATCCAGGGAGTTTGTAGGGTTTAATAAAAGGATGTATCTCACACTTTGAGAGAGGCAAAAGTAATCTTTTCCTAATAACCTTTTACTTGTTCCATTTAACTTTCCAAATACTTGATCAACAAATTTTAAGTGACAAGCTCCATAGCAAAATCCACCTTCAATACTATTATGAAGCATTGCTCTGTAACGTGTGGGGCAGAGAGCGTTCTGCATTACAGTCCAACATGGCACACTGATGACCATGTTCCACATGAGACATTTTGGTGGATTCCCTATGGGAAGATGGTGAGGAATGGTGGCTAATATACAGGCCTAGCTATCTGTGTGAGCTCAGACAAATTCCCCAGACTTGCTGAGGAGCCTCTATTTTGACATTGGCAAAATGGTAATAGTACCTATCCAAAAGGTTCTGTAAATTTAAACTGGGTTATGTGTGCATGATGCTTGTAAATAGAAACTACTTGAAAAAGGGCAGCTGTTACTGCTATTCCATATGAACATAATTAGTTGCCGATACCACTGACGAAAAATCTTGAGGTCTTTGGTAGAGAAAAATAGCTTTTTTCTTTCTGACCTCCTTGTCTTTATTCCTCTTTTTTTTTAAAAAAAGATTTTATTTATTTATTCATGAGAGACACAGAGAGAGAGGCAGAGGCATAGGCGGAAGGAGAAGCAGGCTCCCCTGTGGGGAGCCTGAAGTGGGACTCGATTCCAGGACCCCAGGATCATGACCTGAGCCAAAGGCAGACCCTCAACCACTGAGCCATCCAGGCATCCCTCCTTTTCTCTTTCTAAGGTGAAATCTCTCTGCTTCTGTATTCATTAAAAAATAATTTCACATTTTAAATGGGGAACTTCAGGCACATCTAACTTCTCACTGTGTGGGCTTTCCAATGTAGTGCAAATCAGTCAAGACATTGCTTAAAGATTGATAATGTAATTGACTAGTGCTGTTTTATTACTTCTAAATTTGGAATCTCAAAGGCAGATATGATAATTAATACACATGGTTTTCAGAAGAATCAAATAAACAATTTATTTTAAAAATTTTTATCTCACAGATAAAAGTGATTCAGAAGGATCTGGAAACACTTTTCTCTCAAGGCCTGGGGCTAATTTTCTCAGTCAGACATGTGAGAATCTTTCTCTTTTCATTTTGCAAGATTACAGCAGCTCTATATGCTAAACTTGTCTGATAAATAACCAGGTAAATCTATGATCCTAGGAAAAATGAGTGAATATCTGCCGAACAAAGTCCAATTTACAACAATGATTAAAAAGCATGTGATAGAAGACATATGTCCATGGGCCTTGCCCTAAGGAAAAAGTACAAATGTTCAACAGATCAAGCCTACCTTTCCAGTCTCATATTTCCAGCCCTGCTTTTTGTATATGTTCTTATCTGAGGTGTCTAGGATGGTTGGGTGCTATCCTCCAAGTGTGCTATGAAAGTTTCCACCTCCTCCTTTTATGGACAATGGAAAGGAGGGAGTTCAAGTCACCAGATTCTTGGTTTGTAGCAAGAAGTAGTCTGGGCTAGGCTGGAATCTGAACCCAGGAGGTCAATATGGCCTGAGACAGCAATGAGGGATATTTTAGGGGGGATGGTTTCAATTTCAATAGAGTTTGGGATTTTGATGAAGTCCAGAGGGTTCATGCAAAGGATTCCAAAGTAAGGCCTAGCCCTTGCTCCAGATACAGTACCTGCCAACTGGTAGGCACTCAAAAGATGTCTGTTAAGAGATTTGAGTATTCTTCTATGACCACTGTAGAACTCCTACACTGCTATCACCCCAGTCTGAGCCATTTATCACATGCAGTCAGAGTTTTGAGATAGTTGCCTGATTGTCTTCCAATTTTCATCTTTGCTTCTCCTGAGTCTGCTCTTGCACTCCCCTGCTCAAAACTTCTAATTATTTCCCTTCTCACTAGGAGGAAAGCCCTCACAGTGGTTCCCAAGGCCCTACATGATCTGTCCCTCGTTTTCTCTCTTTCCATACAGGTTGACTTCCCCTCCACCTCAGCCACACTGGCCTTCATATTGTGCCTTGACTGTGTCATTCCTCCAACACACCATTCATACTCTAGCACAAGCACTTCTCTCAACCTGCATGATAGTCCCAAGATTCACATGATTTATTCCTTTGCTTCTATCAGGGCTTCGCTAAAATGTCTCTCCCTAAGAGGCCTTCCTGAACATCTTATCTAAAATTGTACTTTTCCAGCACATTCCTCTCTTCTGCTGCTGTTGTTCTCCATAGTAGTTTGCACTCTTTGACAGATATTTTCGTTTTTATTTGCTTGTGGTCTGCTTCCTTCAGTGGAGTGTAAGTAAGCTTTATGAGGGTGACCATTCTTGCTGTTTTGTTTGCTTTAGCACTAAAAATAGTTCCTGTGCATTGTAGGTCCTCCATCGATTTGGTCAATCAATGAATGAAGCTTTCACCATCCTTCCTCATTAAAGTGGTTTCTTTCTCCTTTATTTTCCCATGGCACCTTCTCTATTTTGTTGTACATATCATATTCTGGCAGTATAGACTCAATCTGTGTATTGCTTATCTCTCCTCCTAGGATGGGGGTCCAGTGCTGAATATTGCATGTGCTTAATACATTCTTTTATGAATTGAATGTATGCTCTTGGAAATATAATATTATCTCTTTACTTTTTTTTCCGCTGGCCTACTGTTGTCTCACATTAAAAATCAATCACTTCTTGGGGCACCTGCATGGCTCAGTTGGTTGAGCATCTGCCTTTGGCTCAGGTCATGATTCCAGTGTCCTGGGATCAAGTCCCACATCAGGCTTCCTGTTCAGCGGGGAGTCTGCTTCTCCCTCTTTCCACTCATGCTCTCTGTCTCTTACAAATAAATAAATAAAATCTTAAAAAAATATCAACCACTTCTTGTATACTAGTTGTATTCTCGCTGTTTATGTGAAAGCCCATCTAATGCAACATCATGTGTCAACTAGACATCCATTTTTAAAAAGACATTAAAAATATGGAAGGTTGGGTAAGTGTTAATAACTGTTATTACACAGATAAAATATGTATAATTATACTTTAATTATAAATTTTAATTTAATTATACTTGTAAAAGAGTAATGAGCTTAATAATCAAAAAAATTTGAGGCGCCTGGGTGGCTCAGTTGGTTAAGTATCTACCTTTGGCTCAGGTCACAGTTCTGGGCCTGAGATGGGCTCCCTGCTCAGCAAGGAGTCTGCTTCTCTCTCTCTCTCTTTCTCTCTCTCTCCCCCTCTGCCCCTCCCACCTCTCATTCTCTCTCTCTCAAATAAATAAATAAAATCCTTTAAGAAAACACTTTTGATCCAGTAACCTGAACTTTAAACAAGGAGCTTCTTATTGAATATCTTGGTGAAAATCCTTAAAAAGAAATCCTCTATTAGTTTTAGTAGATTGGCTTAATTGGGTATCATATGCTACAGTTTATACCATCTGCTATTTGTTTCCTGGACCAGAATTATACTGCTAAATTACAAATTAATCTACAAGTTCTTACATTATGACACAAATTACTATGTAATGATACAATTTCCATTAATAATCTACAAAGTATGTTTTGCATAGATACCAATTAGAGATTAGCAATTTGTTAATTATGTTATAATTGGCTTTTTTGTTACTATGGAAGTTTTGTAACAAAAGTTAACCTCTTAAAATCTGGGGACAAGTTATATAATATTTTAAAATATTACAAATTTTGGGAAAAGGTGCTATTTCCTCTTGGGAGCTGAAAAGAAAATTTAAATAAATTATTAATATCAGAAAACAAATCATTGGGAAATTTTTGGAAAAGAAGATGAAAAAGAAATTTTGGTTGGTTAAATAAATGTTCCAGAGAAATAGGTGGAATGACAGGATGAAAAATTAAAGGACTTCAGAAACATAATTTTTAGCAGAATGGAGCATAGATATGTCAGTAATGGAGGAGGATGTTAATTCCACTTCAGTGTCAATTCTAAATGACGAATTTCAAGAACAACTTGGAGAGGAAAAAATACAAAAGAATTTATTAAACTGAATATTCTATTTGCAGATTCAGGTTCATGGTCATCTAACTTGAATATGAAATAAAAGGATATGCCTCTCTTGTTGAAATGTATCCAATTGCAAGAAAGTTTAACAGCCCTCCCAAAAAAACTATAGGTAAGAATATTTTAGAAATGATTATACTCAGTTTCTTCCAAATGTTGGAAATGGTTAGATTATATTATTCTATATAGATTTTTTTTCTCTATTACAAATACTTGGGGGATAGGAAAAAAAAATTCACTAATGAAAGAAAATGTGCAATGATTGTCAGCTTTTATTACATATTCTTAGTAAACATGAAAAAAGTAAAATGCACATTAACAGTAATGTAAGTATTCAAAATTGAAATCTTGTAGAAAAATGTTATAACTCTTAGTGCTAACAGAGATTACTCAGAAAGAGAAAAATATTAGCATTCTATGACTGTCCTGTTAATATGCATGGTTCAGTTTTTGGCAAGGCTAGGTATAGCATCAGAGAATTATTCGAAAACCTTAATGGAACAATGGTGACTTGCTGTATTTTTAAGAAACTACAGCAGAATTTTATAATACCTTGGAAGACATATACACAGAATACAAACATTTGCAACATATCATTCTTCTTAGGGGATGGGATACAAAGCCAAATTATAAAATTATAGCAGAATTGTTTGGATAATAAGTGTAAAACACAACTTAATTATTTTAGATACAATTCCTGATATATGCCAAATAGAGTAAAGAGCAATTATTATTAGATTTGTGGATTATAGAGATGCATGTATTTCCATATGTGAGTTCTTGGGTTGGAATTTTTCCATGTAAGTTAAATAACTAAAGACTTATGTACATTTCTTCTAGAATACACACCTTAAAAAAACAATTTTAAAGACAAAAATAATTTGAGAATCTTCATAGACCCCTCTGGGATTACCCTCATGTCTTAAGGACAAATAACATAAGTATATATAGAAGACAACAGATTGTACAAAAGAATCTATAATTCTTTTATCTGTGCATTCTTTAAACTTTAACAATACAGTTAAAAAATATTTTTGACACTACTAAATTTTAATTATCGTTTAAGAACTAATGAACTACTTTTCAACTTCAGCCAAACATTGAATTGTATTTATAACACATTTACTGAATACAGAAAAATCTTAAAAGCCTTCGTCAAATATGTGATGGAGATGTCAACTGGTAACATTATGTCGCTAAAAACTGTGTTAGAAAGCAGAGTGTGGTGCTCTTTCGGAAATTGCTGATGATGTAATAAGAAATACCTAAATACCTAAATATATCGATAGATATATTAATGGTATAGACTTGCAAAGAATAATAACATGCAGCAAATATAGATCAGAATAATACAAAATAGTAATATATAGCAATAGTGTCATAATATGACCATTACTACTAATATGTAATAGTGATACAATAGGACTATGATTTTAAAAATTTTTTCAGTATTAGCAAACTATCACAGAGGAGCACTGAATAATAATGTATAGAATTGTTGAATCAAAAAAAAAAAAAAAAGAATTGTTGAATCAGTAACACACCTGAAACTAACATAACACTGTAGGATAATGATGCTAGAATTAAAATGTTTAAAAAGTTAAGAAGCAGGATCCCTGGGTGGCGCAGCGGTTTGGCGCCTGCCTTTGGCCCAGGGCGTGATCCTGGAGTCCCTGGATCGAGTCCCACATCGGGCTCCCGGTGCATGGAGCCTGCTTCTCCCTCTGCCTGTGTCTCTGCCTCTCTCTCTATCATGAATAAATAAATAAAATCTTAAAAAAAATAAATAAAAAATAAAAAAATAAAAAGTTAAGAAGCTTAAAAAAAAGAAAAACATTATTACAGCCTTTTTAGAGTTCTAGGTCAGGGGTTTGCAAAAGGATTAGATCATAAATATTTTAGACTTTGTGGGCCATATGGTCTGTTTCAATTAATCAACTCTACCATTGTAGTATAAAAGCAGCCATAGATCCCACATAAGCAAATGAGTTTGGCTGTGTTCCAATAAAATTTTATTTATGGATGCTGAAATTTTGGTTTCATAAAATTTTCATGTGTGATGCAATACTATTCTTTTAACATGGTTCTAATCATTTAAAAATGCAAGAGCCATTCTTAGCTCATGGGCTGCACAAAAACAGATGGTGGATCAGATTCAGCTTGTGAGCCATTGTTTGCTAACTTCTGTTCTAGATGACATATATACTTTGAAAAATTGTACAAATGAATTACTACAAGTACATACAAATTTACAATTGAAATTGACTTATGAACATGGTAAAGATTAACAGATGGAACATCATCGTGTAGCCTTAATTCACCCCAAAGACTTACCTGGTTCTCAGTTTATATTTAAATCCGCCAGGGGCAGTGCAGAATTTATTCTCCAATCAAAAACTTATTAAACATAGTTTTAGGCCTTATAGTATTGCAAAAAATGTAGTCTAACCAAGTGGCCATTTTTATGGAATGAAACATAGTTACAAATAAAGATTAAAATTGCTGTAATAATTTATTTGACAAGAAAGCATGTTGTGTAATTATTTTAAACAAAGTATTAAATTGAAATTAGTTGGCATTCTTAATTTTTACATTTACAATTTTGAATTTTTATTGTTTTACATTCAGTAATTTGATTTGTGAATTTAATGAAGAATGACTTCGCCTTTGTTGTAGTTACTATAACTAAGAAATATATACTATACTGACTTAAATCTTTTACATGAGGAAGAGATGTCTTTTTGTAGTTTGTATGGAGACTCTGTGTGGACTGAAGGCGACAGACCTTGTTGATAGGGGTGAAGAACTGCACCCATGACAGTCCTAAGGGAGAGAGATTACAAAGATGAACGAGACTTGGCTTTTGCCTCTCAGGAGCTTCTGAGCTAGTCTGGAGCTGGATGTTTTGCAGTTCTAATATTTATTTATTTTTAGTCCTAATATTTATTTAAAAGCAATACTCTGGTTACTGGTTGCCCCCCACCCCCATTGTTTTGTGGCAGTGGCTTAATGCCTGGGATTTTACTTTAAAAAGACAGCAGTATAAAAGAGGATGAAAAATGAAAGTCACTCAGTCTCAGAGTATGCTGTAATGTGTAAATGCTGCACTGTAAGTTTTTAATTGTTTATTCTACCTCCTATCATTAGCAGCATGAGGGTAAAGAGAAGCTTCACCGACCCTATTTGGATTAGCCTTATATTTTAAGGACAAAGATTAGTCAAGTTCACAACTTGTTATTTTTGACAGAACCTTTCAGCTCTATGATCAGCAAAAATGTAAACTGAAGATGTCTTTAAGTACAAAAAGAAATTCCTCAAAGCCAAAAGCTCATTGGCTTTTAGACAAAAATATAAAATCTTCTAGAATTGTATCGTTGAACAAAACTTTTTAAAAAAATAAACTTTGAAACCCACGTAGACTGTTTGAAGATAAAAGAAGAGTTGTTTATGAGCCAGTGATGAAAGTGCGTAAAGGGCCACAGGTATTTCGCAATAGACTTCTGGAGATCTCATTAGAATTTGAAAGCACTGTGAAGAAAGGAAGTTCTTTAATGTAAAAGGTTGGCTGAGCTTTAGTGAGGTGAGTCACATCTGGAAGCAAGGATCTGAGAGAAGTTCTTGCCCTGGTGGTGGTGTGTAGACTGATAGGAGTCAGTACTGTATGTCAATCTAGTTGTGGGTTCTTATTATAAACCTTTGAAAGCATGAGTATATAAAAGGCAGAGACCCAATGCAACCATCCCTTTTAAATCTTTTACATGACCTCTGTATTTTTCTGTATATTTGAAAGATTTTTTTTTTTTCTGTTTCGGAATTTGAATGATGAATAACTCAATGATAGAATATCTAGTCTGACAATTGGTCTGTAGGTATCTTAGCTCTACCTCGGTAAATTCATTTTCATATAATATAATGGACTTGTTAACTCTTACAGGAGTAAAGACCAATGTGTACTAAGCAAAGTAGATGTTATTTGTTTTTTCTTTCCATAGAAATGCCATAAACTATTCTTAAAATATGTTCTTCTATAAAACTCCATGTAATTGCAAAAGGAAATGCTGAAATAAAGCTAAAGGATGGAATAAAATAGAAAATGAATAAACATTTAACATCGAAATAGTAAATTGAGTATACTACTGATAGGATTTATTTAAAAACTGGTTCTAAATGATAAGAAAAGAGAAAATATTAGTTGAGATTAGGAATACAAAAGATCATTTTAAGATGTACTTTAAATCATTTCTTCATTACCATTCCCAGTTTATTAATTAATTTGGTATCAAGTTAAATGATTAATTATAAATTTGATAACAAAACAAAAAAGCACAAGAAATAAGGAACACAAACTAGAGAAAAAGAAAATTGACAACTGTTCTTGAATATTGTAAAACTGTCAATTCCAAGTTTTCAAAATATATGTTTTGAAATATATGTTCTTTGGAAAATACACTTTTCTAAAATGTTACCTGATTTTTTTTAAATAAAACGTATAGTTTTGAAAATAAAATATAGTTTTAAATTTAAGCCTATGAACAGTATCAAATTATAAAAGAAAAAGGAAACTTACAGGTAAACATTAAGGATAAAATGAAACTGCAGAAAAGTTAGCAAGCAAAATATAGTTATATAGAAGATGAATAATATCCTCTATTTGAATGGAGGTACTGCAATAAACTGAGGCTCCTGTGTGACAAAAATAACGGTTATCGATTAACAAGAGAGAAAACAAAAGTCCACAATTGGAGCTTAGTTGACCTGAGGAAGGTTTTCGATAAAATTTGCCATCTTTTCTTGATTAAGTTACTATGCACACAAAATAGTTTTTAATAGTATGTTTTTCAAATGGAGAAATATTACATTCACTTCAGAAATACTGAAGCTGTTTCCTTGAACCAGGAGCAAGATGAGGATCTGTCCTGCCACCATTGCTATTTAGCATAACATTCATTTCATCCATTTCCAATTTAACTTTTTGAAAAGACAACAGAATCATACATAAAAATAAGGAGAAAAATATTTTAGAAATAACTTTCTTATAAAAATACACATATAAATTAGAAAGTCATAGAAATTATGGAATTAACCAACACTATTCAAAGTAACAAATTTAGCAAATTTTCAGATTGGAAGGGAGCTCTGGAAGCATTGCACATTAATTACTATTTAGCTATTACTTAA
This sequence comes from Canis lupus familiaris, assembly GCF_011100685.1. Taxonomy (NCBI): domain Eukaryota; kingdom Metazoa; phylum Chordata; class Mammalia; order Carnivora; family Canidae; genus Canis; species Canis lupus. The sequence continues at coordinate 46,049,529 of NC_049236.1, read as the reverse complement.
TTTTATATATAAAGATAAAAATATTAAGTATGTGGGTATTAATCTTGGCACCTCGAGATTTATAAGATTATAAGCCCCAACGAGAAAAACAGAGTCTGTACTGAAGGTTTATTTATTTTTTTAAATATTTTTTTTCTTTATTTATTTATGATAGTCACACAGAGAGAGAGAGAGAGAGAGAGGCAGAGACACAGCCAGAGGGAGAAGCAGGCTCCATGCACCGGGAGCCCGACGTGGGACTCAATCCCGGGTCTCCAAGATCGCGCCCTGGGCCAAAGGCAGGCGCCAAACCACTGCGCCACCCAGGGATCCCTGTACTGAAGGTTTAAAGGCTAGTTTGCATAGGTGGCCTGTAGTCCTGGCTCCTGAAACCCACTCATATATGGTTTCAGAGCTTCTCTTCTTTTTTTTATATTCCCATATATTTCTTTCTAGTCATACATATAATAGCACAAGTATTGAGGTATTGACCATTTTTTATTTCATATACTTATTCTAGTATATAGTTTTATACAGTTCTATGTTCACGTATCTATATGCTTACTTATTGCTATATATTTTTTCATTTGAGTAAAGTTGGCACACAATGTTACATTAATTTCAGGTGTATAACTTAGTGATTTGACAAGTTTATAACTATGCTATGTTCACCATAAGTGTAGCTACCATCTATCCCATTAAATTGCTATTACAATGTTGTTGATCGTATTCCTTATGCTATTCCTTTTATTCCCATGGCTTATTCATTCCATAACTGGAAGCCTGTGTCTCCCAAGTCCCCTTCACGCGTTGTGTCCAGCCTCCTACCCCCTGCCCTTTCTAACAACCATCAGTTTGTTCTCTGTATTTATACAGACATTCTCTCCTTTTGAGTTTCCAGCAATTTCAGTTTTTAATTCTGGGCTTCCTATTACAAATTAAAATTTGTAGATCTTATCTAACTAGAAATTCTTGGTAATTACAAGCAACATTCTTATCTTTCTTTATCCTTTTCTCTGAAGAAAAATAGTAAGGATCTGGCTTTAAATCAGCTCTGCTGCCTTTTTTGTAGCTTAGTCTACTTAAAGGTAGTAACTTCTTTCATAAAGAAAAACAAAAAAAATGGCAAAGATACCAAAATTTCTATGGTTAGTATATAGAAGCTGTTCATATTGGTTAAAGTTTATGTGGAATAATTTATAGGCAAAGTTATAAAAATGTTTTAAAAGGAGATACCTGTTCCTGATTTACTACATATGATTTTTTTCTTGCTACATATGATTTTAAAACCCAATTTACAAAGTGACAGGTATTAGAACCTCATGTCAGTTTCAGCTCCTGCATGTAAAGAGCTTGGAGGTTGTCATTATACTATAAGAAAAAGTTGAACAAATTGAAAATCAGTGACTGCTTGACTCATGATGGAATTGAGGTCACAGGGCAAACCACCATGTCCAAATCTGAGACACAGAGGAATTCAAAGTCCCAGCTAAGATCTGCCCACCTAGACAGAGGCCACTGGAGGCATGAACTTAAATAGTAATTCTGATGAATTGCTGGAGGCTGAGTGTGCAGTAGTCTGAGAGTGAAGCCACAAGGATTTTACCTTTGGAATGGTACCAGATGTTTATACTGAGCAACCAAGAAAATCTCCCTGTGCCCCTGGTAGGGAGGGAAGGGTAACAGTAAATGTTGTGAAATGCCTGTACCCCAGAAGAAAAGATTCACATAGTGCTATATCTCACATGGGGCAAGGGCATTTCTCCTGCTCTACTCCTGTGTAGCCTCCTTTCTCTCCTCCTTTATGCTGATATAAATAAATAATTGAATTAATACATAAAAGGAAGAGAAGAGACAAATCTCCCATGCTGAAGAATATCAAATAACCTACCTAGACACTGTGCCCTCAGAGAGGTGGAGTATAATTCCTAACTCCTTAAGTGTGGGTTGTGTATAGTGATTTCCTCTCCAAAAGGACAGTGTGGAAAAGGGGAGAAAAGATAACTTTACTATGGAAGAAATCTGACAAACACTGCTCCATCCAGGTGATTAGTTAAGGTCAACATCAATAGTGATGAGCCATGATGATAGTAGGTACTCCTGATAGGATGGAACGAAAAATGGCACTTTACCTCTGTGATTTTCTTCCCGAAAACCTAAAACACCAGTCTCATCATGAGAAAAAACACCAGACAAATCCCAATTGAGGGATATATTAGTCAGCTTTCACTGCCGTAACAAGATACCATAGACTGGGAGGCTAAAACAACAGAAATTTAGTTTCTCACAGTGCTAGAGGCTAGAAGTCTGGGATCAGGGTGCCAGCATGGTCAAGTCCTGGGCAAGCTCTCTTCCTGGTTTGCAGATGATGCCTCCTTTTTGTGTCTTCACATAGCAGAGAGAGAGAGCTTTGGTGTCTCTTCCTATTCCTATCGGAGTGCCAGCCCAAACATTAGAACTCCATCCTTATATCCTCAGTTCCTCACACACCCTTGCTCCAAATACAGTCACATTGAGGGTTAGGATTTCAACATATGAATTGTGGGTAGGCATAATTCAGTTCTTGGAAAGGGATACTCTATAATGTATGTGATCACCCTCAAAAGTATTGAAGTTATCAAAGAAAAAAAATAAGTCTGGGAAACTATTACAGTCAAAGAGGAGCCTAAGGAGACATGATGATAGAATGTAATCTGGTACTCTGGATGGCATCCTGGAATAGAAGAAAGGACATTAGGGAAAATTTTGAGAAATCTAAAATAAGTATGGATTTTAGTTAATAATAGATCGATACTGGTTCCTTAATTATGACAAATGCAACCTACTAATGTAATACTTTAGTAATAGGGAAAACTAGATAGGGGCATTTGGCAATTTCATACTATCTGTAATTTTCTGTGCATCTAAATCTGTTCTAATAAATAAGGCATATTATAAATAAGCTATGTATTTTGACTAAAAAGAGAAAACATAATTACATTGAAATTTCAGAAGAACTCATAAACTATTTTAAGAGAATGAAAGGTGAAAGATCAGAAACACTAGAACACAGAGAATGGCATCACACTAATCACTAAATATAGCAGGGACAACTGGGAAATGGTATAGAAAAGAACTGAATGGGGGCATCTGGGTGGCTCAGTGGTTGAGCATCTGCCTTCGGCTCAGGTCATGATCCCAGGGTCCTGGGATCGAGTCCCACATCGGGTTCCTCACAGGGAGCCTGCTTCTCCCTCTGCCTGTGTCTCTGCCTCTCTCTCTGTATCTCTCATGAATAAATAAATAAAATCTTGAAAAAAAAGAACTGGATGACTGATAAATGTGCCTCATATTGCAATAAAAAATTCCAGATTTATCAAAAAGAAAAGCACTGAAAGACTTAAAAAAGACACTACACACTTATTCTAACGTTGTGTTTTTTACCTGACCTTGATATTTTCATCCATTTAGATTTTCCCTTTTTCTAATTTCCTAATTCTAATTCTATTTTGACCTTATTATACTATACATATTCCTTTGTAAATTTTTTCTACCACCTTTTGGTACAAGACAAGAAATTTATAATTAGAAAATAAATTCCTAACCACTGAAGAAACCCAAGGATTTTATTATGGATAAGATGGAAAGTTCTGATGTGGCCCTCCCATTTTTTTTCTGACTTATTCCAAGCTGTTTATTTGGACAAACCATACAATAGCCTATATAGAGGTAAGAACTAGTGACAGCAAATTCATTTCAGGCTAGCCCAAATTGCTCCCAATTTGATCGACCTCTGAACCCTCAACAACAGGACGGAAAAAATGATAGATAAAATTTGTAGCAAAATCTATATGCTATGTATGAGGAAAAAACCATGTAATTTAAAATAATATAGGAGTTATAAACATGCTGCACAAATTTATATAAGTGTGTCATACTAATACTAAAAGCCAATTCAAAATGGAGATGAGAGGATAGTATGTAGACTCACAAGAAAATAAAAAATAAGGGGAAAATAAATCAGCCTGTGACAAAAATTGAGGGTATGGATTCTAAAACAGTGTTTGGGCTCCATTTTATACTTATTTAAATACCATTAATCAATAATTATAGCAAAACACAATGGCAGTTGGTGGGCTTGAGAAAGGCACAATTATGAAGAGCTACTAGCATTGTCAATTGCTTTCATCCTTTTGAGAGTAGTCTGGAAAAGTTGAAGGGGAAAAAAAGAAAAGGCTTTAACATTGTTTCTCCATCTTGATGTGGTGATTCCACTTCTGGGACTCTCCATTACACTGATGCTCAGAATAGGCTCCAAGGAGTCCTAGAGGAAAAGAGTGTGGGTAAGGTTAATTTGGTGGGTAAAGTTAGGGTTTAGAGTTTTCCTTTGCATTGCTGTGTGTGTGTGTGTGTGTGTGTGTGTGTGTGTGTTAAATTAGACTCTCAATTAAATTTAGGTAAAAAGTTCACAAAAAGCTAAAATTTAGTTGAAGCTAGTGCTCTATGGATGTTTTCCTAAAGAGAAAAATGTAAATTATATGAAGATCTTAAAAATAGTTCAGTTTAAAAATAGGAGAAAATAAGGCAACTCCAAAAGCCAGAAAAGGGGGTGGTGGTAAACAGCAGTAGTATTGCAAAGGAGCACCATAAAACTAGTCTGTGACACAAAAATGCAAGTATGAGGTTTACTTAGGTACAAAAGAATATTAGATAAAGTGAAGAAAAAGTAGAATACAAAAAAGAGAATGAACACATGATACAATGACATAAAAATGTGCTTATGTATGTACACTGACAAAAATTGGAAGATAATTTAGAGAAATATAAACATAACTTAATGTTCTTTATCCCCTTTTTCTATAAAAATGATTAAGGGCAATTTATTTACATATTCTGTAAAAATATTCTTTACATATACAGGAGAATATGGATTCTTTGGACCACTTTCTTAGATCAGTGATCCAATTAAAACTCAGTTTATTTATCTATTTTTAAAAAGATTTTATTTATTTACTTGAAATAGTGAGAGCGAATGTGAGAGAGAGATAGAGAGCACGAGCAGGGAGGGAGAGGCAGAGGGAGAGGGAGAGGCAGGCTCTCTACTGAGTGAGGCTTCATCTCAGGACTTTGGGATCATGACCTGACCTGAAGGTAGACGCTTAACTGACTGAGTCACCTAGGTACCCCAAAACTATCAATTTATTTATGAACAAGAACACTACACCTGTTTTCACAAATTTGTATAAAATTACTTAAAGACCTCTGACTGCGTTGACTGAATTAGGTGGCATTGTAAACTAGGTTCTCCGGACATTTAACAAGCATATGTTTGTGTACTCAGATATATAAACTACAAGACGATGAATCTTTTCCATGTGGCAGTGTTTTAGCATTTCAAAGTCAACATCCAAAGAAATACACAGATGTATATGCAGCTGGAGAACAGTCTTTTTTTCCCCTACTCATTCTGGTAATGACATTTTAATTCTCAGTTTTTGTCCGGATTGAGTTATGGATTCTAGCATGGTTTTGATGAACCATGATGTTAAGGTCTCCAGAAGGGTCTACATGGTGAGAAATTAATCTGACATTTGAAAATGATGAAACACAGTGGGGGGAAAAACTCTGAAGATAAAATAATGAAAGTTCTGGTAAAATAACAGAATAATGGTGGTAGGGGGTAAGGTATAGTCTGAAGACTTCATTCGCAGATCCAGGACAGTACCCTGCTGGAGAGGAAAGAATCAGGTCAGAGCTGCTGGCAGAGACTGCAAACTCTTCATGGAGAGTAGAGAAATGTTCATTCATTCACTTACTTTCTAGCTCTATGATGGCTAATTAACTTCTCTGTGCCTTGGTTTCCTCATTTGTAAATGGACAAAATGATTGCACCTGTATCACAGAATTGTGAGGACTAAATGGGATTGCACATGGCAGTTAGAACAGAGTCTGTTCTAACAAATGTTAGCTGTTGTTATTATTGGCAGAAAGGGGGATCGTGGGACTTTGCTAAAGACTAGAAAATTCCATCATAAAGCTGAGAGCTCTCCAGATAATCTGGGTTACAGAAAATCTTACAGCCTGCTGAGTGGGTGCTACATTTCTACTTATTAGGGCATGCACGAGATTTGTGGAACACAACAAAAGTGCTTAGCCAAATTGCTGAAGTCATGTTCACTGAGATGCAAAAGCTGGCTACAGGCTTATATAGCATCTAAACTTTTCTTTGATATGGTTTATGAGGGTGCTTGTTTGGTTTGGGTTTGGACCCCTGTGACTTGAAATAAAAATTAACCCAAAGCACAAGGTTGGTCATTAGATCTGCTGATGGTGCTGTTGTCCTAAAACTGGAAAGGAGGGATGCAGGAGATGAGGTAAAGAGAATTGCTATCATTTCTTCCTTGACTTTGGATAGAAAGCAAAACAACATACAGAAATAAGCATCCGAAGGTAAAGAAATCCTCAATGAAAATTAAAATAGAAAATACATTTTTTTGGCTGGCAGTTTAAATTTTACCTTGAAATTTCTGCCCACATACTATTCTTGGACAGTGAATTTGACAGTTGAGAAAGTCACAGCCAGCTCAGTGGTCGATGCCTCGGTTGAACGCAGTAAAGCAATTGTGTGATAACTGGATTGTCCCTAGCATTTATTTATTCTTGTGATGTTCTTTATCCAAAGTCCTTTATCTGGCAATGTTGAGACTCTTTTTAATATGATTTTCCTCACCTTTTTTTTCTCAGAATTTCCAGCTTTCTTCTTCCCATGCCCTATGCTCCAGCGACTCTTCAGAAATTATTTTTCCTCTTATATGTACTGAAATATTCTACCTATGTGCTTAAAATTGTTTTTTTTTTTTTCATTGCCAGGAATACCCAGCCTTCTGCCTCATGTTGCGACATCCAGATATAAACAGTCCCACAGATGTCACTTCCTGCCTGGAGCCTTTCACATACCACCTCCCGATCCTCCCCCAAGCTGAAAGGAATAGCTGCTCTCCTCAGAACTCCCTTGAGTGATTAAACCCAACTAGTTCTATGGGCATTGACCTCTTTCTTACGTGTCTTGAATCTTTATGCTTGTGTACTCTCCCTCACTATTAATCTATCTGAGGTTAAGATTCATACCTAATTTAATAATATTCCATGAATAAGTCTTCACCTAAATAGCACCTAAATCATACCTACTCTATTAGATAGGGTGCAAAGTAAGAGAAATGAACATCGTATCATGTGTATAAATGCTCAGGCTCCTTTAAATCCCAGATCCCTTTATGGTATACAAATGTCAAGAGCTACATAATAACGCAGACTTTACAATGGAGAGGAAATGCATCCCTTATAGATTTTGTTAAGATACATAAGGACAAACTAATACTATATTTCAATTTAAATTTTCCCATTTTAGTTTTTCTTTATTCAGAAAGAGACTGGGATGTTGTATAGCATGCTTCATAATTTCTGTCTTAGTTTGTTGCATCATCTTGGGTAGTGGATAATTAGAGCTAAATATATTCAGTATAGAAAACCCAGTCACTTCTCTTTAGCTCTGCCTGTCTGAGCCACCACTGTCTTAAGGGACACTGTACTCACCTCCTCTTGGTTTCCCAGATTCCATCATTGCCCATTTATGCTTTATTCTTAGCATAGCAGCTAGAGCGATTTTTGCCTCAGTGAATCAGATCATGTCACCCTGCTCGGGTCCCTGCGGTGGCTCTTTGTTTCACTCTAGGTAAAGCCAAAGTCCTGCTCATGCTTTCAAGGCTCTTCATGATTTCACTGGTCCCATTTCCTCTTTGACCTAATTTCTTGCTACTCTCCCCATCCACGTCCTGGCTCTTTCCCTAACACACGATGCACATGCCTACTTAGGTATTTGGAGCTGGTTATTCCTCTATTTTCAGATGCTTTACCCCAAATATGTGAATGATTTGCTTCCCTACTCCTTCAAGTCTTTTTTCAAAAGTCACCTTCTCATGAGGCCTTTCTTGACTAACTCATTTAAAATTTCAGGTACTGAGAAGCCTGAGTGGCTCAGTGGTTTAGCGCCACCTTCAGCCCAGGGCGTGACCCTGGAGACCCAGGATCAAGTCCCCCGTCAGGGTCCCTGCATGGAACCTGCTTCTCCCTCTGCTTCTCCCTCTGCCTGTGTCTCTGCCTCTCCCTCTCTGTGTCTCTCATGAATAAATAGATAAATAAAATCTTTTATTAAAAAAAATTGCAGGTACTGCCCGTCTTCTCCTTCTCAGCAGTCTGGATTCCCCCTTCCCAGTATTATTTTATTCCATAGCATATGTCACCTGTCACTTTTTCATACACTATATAATTTATTTAGTAGTATTTTATTGTTTCTTGTCTGTATGTCCCCCACTAATTCTAGCAAGCTCCAAGAGGGCAGGGATCTTTTATATTCACTAATATATCCCAAATGTCTGTAGCTGTGCTTGATACACAGTAGGCCCTCTGCTGCATTCAGTGAACAGAAGAGTGCTTGTAATGCTCCAGACATTGCTAATCACCATAACCCCCATTTTAATTTGAGAGGACTGAGGGTTGTAGGGTTAAAATGCCCAAGGTCACATAATAAGTCACGGAGCATAACTAGGATATGAATTAAGATGCGGTAACTTCAGATTCTGTCCTAGCACATTTCATAGCTGGGCTGGGCCTCAGCCTCTTCCACATTTATTTTAATCAACATTATTATCATTCCTGCTTTTAAGACTCAAAAAGCCCTACAACATCAGTGGTGAAAAATACTGTTTCCTATTCCCTCACCCTCCCCTTCCCCTTCCCTGGAAGAAAACACTTCAGCTGAATCTTGGTTTTGATATTTTCCCTATATTTCTTTTTTTTTTTTTTAAGATTTATTTATCTGAGAGAGAGAGAGGGAGAGAAAGCGAGTGCGAGCACACACACTCACATGGAGGGGAGGACAGAGGAAGAGGGAGGGAATCTCAAGTAGACTCCCCACTGAGCAGGGAGCCTGTTGCAGGGCAGGACCCTGATGGACACTTAACTGACTGAGCCTGCCAGGTGCCCGTCTCCCATATTTCTGAACAAAATGCTACTATTTCCATTCCTTAATTTCTATTCTCTAGTTTTGTGTGTTCTCTGTTGACTTTTCACATTCAAAGGTGATGATTTTAGCCCTCTTCCCTCCCCTTTCTACAACAGATACCCAGAACCACACACACACACACACACACACACACACACACATGCGTGAGCGGGTGTGCGCGCACTCCCTGTTGGCATCCTTCTTTCCTACCCCCCTGACCTCTCAATAGTTATATTACACCTTTGGTTAGATCAATAGAAAGGTTTGTATTATTTGTACTTTATTAGTAGGTGAATGATGGGCATATGTTATTTTTTCCCTTCACTGTGTAACTTTCTATTTACCCTGGAGTTGTCTTCTATCATCTATCTATCATCTATCTATCTATCTATCATCTAAAGGTTTTATTTATTTACTCAAGAGACACACAGGGAGAGGCAGAGACAGAGGCAGAGGGAGAAGCAGGCTCAGTGCCGGGAGCCCAATGCGGGACTCGATCCCGGGACCCTGGGGTCACACCCTGAGCCAAAAGCAGATGCTCAACCACTGAGCCACTCAGGTGCCCCTGGATTTGTCTTGTTTTAGATTTGCTTAGTTATTATCATACTTATCACTCTTGACATGTAAGGCCTTTACCATATTTCTAAATTTTTTTGAGTCCTTGAATATCTGAAAATGCCTGTATTCTGTCCTGACACTTGAATGTTGGCTGCTTATAGGAATTTAGGGTGGAGATAATTTTCCTTCAGAGTTTTGAAGGCATCACTCCATTAATTTTTAGTGTTCAGTTTTTTTGTGTCATCCAAGGCTATTTTACTTTCTATGACTTTCCCCCCTTCTCTCTGGAATTGTGCTTGCTCTTCCCTTTATACCCAGAGCTGTGAAATTTCTCAGTGACATGCCTGGGTGCGACTCTATTTTCATCCCTCAGGCTGAACACTCAGACCCATGTTCTTCAGTTCTAGGACATTCTCTTGAATTTTTAAACTGATTTCCTCCTATTTTCTTTATCCTTTTTCTTCAGAAAACTTGGTATTTAGGTTTTCAGAACCTTAGTAATCCAATTGTCTTTTTTCCTTATATTTTCCGTCCTTTCTTTTTTCTTTCATTTTGTTCTGCTTTCCAAAAGACTTTCTCAACCTTACCATCTAATCTTTCTTATTATTCATTTATTAATTTATTTACTTCTATTTTTAAATGTATTGTCTAATCTTTCGATTGACCTTTTAATTCCCACTCTGGCCAGAACATGTATTCTTCTACTTATCTGGAAAGGAAATTTAGAATATTTTTCTAGAAAAAGTAGACAGTTGGCTTCCTGAAGGAAGTGCTTGGATTTTAGCTCTAAGTGGACATGTAGTAGGTATACAATAAAACACAGTGAGAGAGTTGCCCACAAGAGCTAGGCCAAGGCAAAGTAAATGTAATTGGAACTATAAACCAGAGCAGGTCTACAAATAAGCTTACCTAGGAGGCATATCTACTTGAGATACTCAATTGGACCTTCTTCCATTTCTTCTGATTATTTATTATATTGGATCCATATTCTAGGGGAGGGTTCAACCTGGAACTAGGGCTAAGTGACCTTAACTTTGAATAGAAAATGTTGTAGGTGCTGGGAGCCTGGAGGATTATTAGAATGTTAAATTTCTCTGAAGTGGACATAACCACTGTAGAATGTTCCTCGCTGCACCCTCCCCCCAAGTTTTAGAGGCAATGTCTGTAATATATTTTTCCCAGTTGCTTCAAGTTTTTCTCCCACCCCTTCTGTATTTCTTGTAAAATATAGCAGCTCACCAAAAGGATGGAGTTCAGCTGCCAATAAAATGAAACATGTCTGTAGACCCCAAGAAAGCAGCTAGTAAATATTTACATGTGCAACTGAATCTTCTAAGTGTCATATGCCCTTGATCTTTGCAGAATGCTACAACTTTTTGCTAAGAGTTTAGCATGCTATAGAGATGTGACAGCAGGCAGATGTTTAATTCCTAAGAAGGAGCCTTGCTGCTGGGCCTCCTGCCAGTTATGGCTGACGGGTTATGTTTCAGCCCGGATTTCAGTCCCATGGCTCATTTTTTTTTGGGGGGGGGGTTGTTTTCTGGGTTTTTTCCCCTTCTTATTCTGTGTTTTCTTTAAAGCTCTAGATATTTGAATTGGTTCTTTTCCTCCTAGGACTGGCTGCTGAGTAAGATGATATCTTCCCATCTCCCTCTTTACTTGTTGTCACCAAAAATAAGTACTGAGGCTCTTTCTATTTAAGGGTTTTCCTGATGATCCCTTTTTGTGTTGGGGATCAACCTACCAAGCCAGCTGGTAATAAACTCAGTGGCTCATTTATCGTTACAAGATTAATAAGCACTATGTGGATTCATGTTTGCTAAGCAAATGAAAGCGTTTATAAAATTCATAATTGTTGTGATATCTACAGATTTTCCCCAGAGGCTTCCTCCCATTATCTCTTTCATCTTTCCTTGAAATCTCTTTGACTTGAGCCCCTTGAAAAATGGCTTGCTTCCCTGGTTTCTATCTTCTTGTCCTTTAGGTTTGTTGGTAACACTTTCTCTAGGGCAATGCTGCTGAGACTTGACCATGTAAAAGAATCACCTGAGGTTCTGGTAGAACTTAGACAACTGGCAAAGGAGCACAAGTCTATGCAACATTGGAACCAAGATTCTTAACAGTCTAGACCAGTGCAACCCCAAGGGTGGACTTTGGCCCAATAGCATCAATATCATCCCAGATCTTCTAAATCTGGATCCATGGGGGTGAGGCCAGGAAGCTACAATTCTACCAGAACTTCACACACATCTGGCAACTCTGGGACACTGCTTCTGGGAGGGTATTTTTGAAAAAATCTTTGTGTAGATATAATTCACATGTCATACATTTCACATATTTGAAATGTATGATTCAATGATTTTTGTTATATTCACAGAATTGTGCAACCATCACCACAGTCTAAGTTTAGGATAGTTTCATCACCTGGAAAAGAAACTCTGTAGGCATCAGCAATGAGTTGCCACTACCTTTCCCATCCCCCATCCTCTTGGCTCTAGGCAACCACTAATCTACTTTTGCCTCTATAGATCTGCCCATCCTGAACATTTCATATAAATGGAAATATGTGGTCTTTTGTGACTGGCTTCTTTCACTGATAGGGTCACTGAAATTCTATTTTCTCTGCAGAATTTACTTTGCCGTTAAAACTATTGTGCATGTATATGTGTGTTTTATTACTAAATAAAGACTACTCTTCCCATTTATGCACTATGTATACATATTAACATGTCATTGTTATGAAAATGTTATGGCTGAGAGTGGGATTGATCTCCAATTTAAAAAGTTTTCAAAGAAAACACATACCACTAAAGTGAATTTGTTCTTCCTTTAATGGTTCATGCCATGAAGACCCTCAATATCATTATGATTGAACATACATGCCATTATTGAGAATCATAGGTATATAAGAATAAGGTGATTAGTCTAAGATATGCTTACTCCACAACCTACTCTAAAAGATAGAGAAACAACAACAATAAATAAAACACAACAATAATAAAACCCCAAGTCTCTGATATGCATTTGTTTATCATTTTGTCTCTTTTATACTAAGGTAAAATGTAGAAAAAAATTCCAGTTTTCTGAATTTTTGGTTGTTTGAATTCTGGAAAGAAGCATTATTAATTTAGGGAAAAGGAATCTGAAATTGATTTGTAAATGCAAAGATAAAAATATTGGCCTTTCTATCAGCTGGAACTTTGGGTGTGGATTTTTGAGTTGGATGAATAGTATTTCTACTATTTCCTGTTTCTTGCATCCATCTGTCTCCTCAAGCAGAAATCATATCTCAAGTTGAATCTTTTTTTTCTTTTAGAAATGTGCAGGAAAGGGACAGTCAGACTAGGAATTATGCATCAGAAAAATTATTCAGCACATTGAGAAACATGGCTTAATTCATGCCAATTAATATATGTTCAAGAAAACAAATATACAGTCAAACAAAATGAATCTTGTTCTGGCAAAAAATAGTTACTTTGTAAATGAAAGCAATTTAACTAATAAATTTCTAGCTATAGGAAGCATTAGCATAAAAAAGTAAAATATCAGGACAGCGATGGGCATTGACACCCAGATGATCCTGAGATATGGTTTGGTACCAGAATATATAAAAGAAAAGATGTAAATAGCAAGAAAGTCATTGTCCCATGGGATCAATCTCATCCATATGAGCCATACTTTCTTGGTAAGCCTTTCATTCCTTTACATCCTTGAGAGATAAATCATGCCTTTGTTGTTAACAAGAGCAGATTGACTCCTATGACTAAGGGGTCAGCCTGCAGAAAACATTGTTGATATTGGACTATCATTTCCTGCAGGGAGAAGAGTGGTTTTTATGGTGAATCTTCTTTTCTATATACATTTGTAAAATACTGCCTGTTCCTGCATTTTGCAAATAATTCCCATGAGAATTACTTACTGTGGCACTCTGGGTTTTTCTGCAGATTCTCACCATGAACACTTGAATTTGATCATATTTTACTGATAAATGCCTGGGGGGTGAGCTGATGAACATGAGAGAAAAATAAGAACAAGTTCAAGATGGGTCAAGAATGACAACCCAATCTGGAATATAGTGTCGCTTAATCTCATTAGCTAAATTTCCTAAAAGAGTTTTTAGTCTTTTTATGAACAATCCTTATAACCCATCTGCTATTGTTCAGGATGGAATCTTTCATTTCTTAATTGAATATTTAGCTGTTGAGCATCTCTCATAGGTTGTGATGCTGAAACAGAAAGTGCCTGCCCTGAACCCTTTCCAATTCTCCATCAATCCACTGTTTTCTTGATCTACTTTGTTCACATTGCCATGTATACAAGTCAGCTTCCAGATGCTGACTTGCTCAGGGTCCTGGGAATGTAACCTCCATGTTTTGATATCTCTTTATTAACTGTACAATTTCAAACTCGAGTTTCATGAACCTTCTCTTTCCTGGGTCTGTGATGCCCTTTCTTCTACCTCCTCCCTCTCCCACCATTCTTGTCCTTCACCTTGACTGCTTATCTAGCTGGAATTTATTTCTCTTTCTCTTCCTCCTTTCCTCTAAGAAAGCCAAGGCAATGCTCTCTTAAACATTTATGAACTTAGTTTATACATTTGAGTCCTTTTGGATAATTTGAGCTTGACCCCATCACATATCTTTTAAATATGATTTTCTCTGAGTGCTTTAGTATCAAGCATGTAACATATTCTTCAGGTTATAGGGCTATGCATTATTCTCAAGTTGTGGAACAAAGACATTGATAAATACCACCCTTTCCACATTCAGAGTCTAATGGGAAAAAGAATCAGGATGTTTTAAGTGATGACTATATCCCAACTTATACAGTGAATAAGATTTTGATTATAATCCGCATCATCATTACTATTCTGACCACTCCTCACCCTTCAACCCAGAGAATAGGAAAAGTGAAAAAAATGAAAGAAAAGGAAAAGCAAGGGGAAATAGTTTGAGGTGTTTGCTACTGAAATACTATATAAACTCTAATTTGGGGTTTAACCAATAACTCTTAAGACACCCTTTGCCTTTAGTGTTGTACATCTGATTCTATATATGTATTTTTTAATATGTAATTTTGCCTTTTTTTAAAGAAAGATTTTACCTATTTATTTATAAGAGATACAGAGAAAGGCAGAGACATAGGCAGAGGGAGAAGCAGGCTCCCTGCAGGGAACCTTGTGCAGAACTCAATCCCAGGACTCTGGGATCAACTACTGAGCCACCCGGGTGCTGCACATCTGATTCTATATATCTAGGGATACCCTGTGTTTACTTGATCATGCATCTTGGTTTTCTCTACAGCTGCTGATATGCTGATAGTTACTCTCTTAGAATATGTACTGATTTTTGTGACTGGTCACAGTGTACCTTGGCAAAGGTTGGGAGCTCTTTGTTACGGACTTCATTTTTTTTTTTAACAGTTCAAGCAATGAAAAATGAGTCTCTAATACTGCATTTTAGGGGTGGGGTTGGTAGGGAAGGGCGTTTAATAAAAGGCCAGCTATCTCTAGACTTGCAGAGTGCAGAGGCAAGAAAGGGGAAAAAGTTTCCTATTTCATACAGAAATTTTGGACAGAGTTTGGACAGGGAATAAGCAAAAATACCCAAATGTAATTTTATAGCCAACTTCCCATGTCTACATGTCTGCAGGATAACTTAAAATCTTTTCATTATATTTCCCTTGCAGTTCGATTTGCTGATGTTCCAAGAGAAATAAGAGGAGGGGTGGGAAAATTCCTTTGTATGGTTGGAATACACAAAGTTTATTGTGCCTTTTAAAATTGCAGCCGAGGGGCACCTGGGTGGCTCAGTGGTTGAGCATCTGCCTTTGGCTCAGGTCATGATCCCGGAGTCCTGGGAAGGACTGCAGGGAGCCTGCTTCTCCCTCTGCCTCTGTCTCTGCCTCTCTCTTGGTGTCGCTCATGAAAAAATAAATAAAATCTTTAAAAAAACCAAAATTGCAGTCCATTTACATAATAGTGATACCTATTACGATTTGTTTGATGTCCTTATCTGGGTGAATGAAATATGAATGTTACAAGCAGAATTTTTGGGTGTGTATGTGATGGTGCATCCAGCAAAGAATTCTGCTCACAATAGGCCACTGGAAAGGCATAGTCCAGTGGTATAAACTCACCAAGTCAGGTTTAACTTCCCTGCCACCTCACTGCCCCAAGACACAGAGTAATATAACAGTGGGTAGAGAGAATTAAAAGTCAGTTGTCTTGGCTTTTGGAAGTGAGTGATAAGGACAGCCTAAAAGCTTCAAGGTGACAACTTCTCACCTGCATGCCACCCTCATCTCCTGCTGTCTCTATATTCTGGTGTCTCTTCTGCTTCCCCCAGATAGGATTGTAATGGACAGGATGCCTTTGAGCATGCCCTAGTACTCAGGATCCACACTGATGGTGACCAAGAACAAATTAGTACTTAAACTGTGACAGATGAAAATGTGCTTGTTGGCAGCCAGAGATGGGAGTGAAGCCATACAGAAGCAGAATTAAATGAAAATCTACCTTTTGACTGTGAAATTCCCTTGACTTCATTCCCTGGTCTGCTCCCAGGATACTGGCAGGAAAGCAGGAGAAAGAGCTGTTGGCAATGAATGGCCCAGGCATCTGCCAGGCAGCCTACAGTGGAGCCCATCACTTGACAAACCAGGCACTGGAGCTTCCAATAAAGATTGGCAACTGGCCTTTAAATATAAAATGTTAACCAAAAGGAGAGACTGTAATTTGAAAACAGGAACCAAAATAAACAGGAAAAAAAATAAGAGGAAGGAATTCAATGCAGGGATCACAAACAATGTAGAAGAGAATTAATATTCTCAGAAACGGAGGGCAATTTATACACATAGAACAAAAATAAGAGACTTAAAAAAACATTTATTATGGGACTAAAATCAATTATCAAGGAATCAAGGCTCTTGGGAAATAGCAGATAAAAACAATTCAAGAGAAGATTTAGAGGATGAGTTACAGGACTTCTGGAAGGAGGAAAAGAGGTTGAGAGTGAAAAGTGGGAAAGAAAGATAATTAGGAGGTAATAGAAATCTAACATCTAAATAATAGGCATTCCAGAAAGAGAGAACAAGAAAATGGAGGAGAAATATTATTAAAGATTTATACAAAAAAATTTCATAATTGAAGAACATGAATTTCTATATACAAAAGATGACTAAATACCTAATATGATGATTGGAAAAAAGAACTATTCAAGGATATGTGATCATAAGATTTCAGAAATATGGATATATATAGAGAGAGCACATTCTAATGGCTTCTAGAGAGAAAAAAAACAAGTCACATAAGAGGATCTGAACTAAAAGTAGCATGTCAGTCTTTTAATGGCAATATAGGAAACTAGAAGGTACTAGTGCAATGCTTCAAATTCCTGAGAAGAATGACTTCCAGCCTGCAAATCTATACCTCATGAAATGGCCAATCTAGTGTAAAGTTAACCTAAAGGCATTTTCAAATAGATGAGATCTTTTTATTATTTTTAGATCTGCTGCATACTTTCTCAGCCAGCTATAGAAGGATATTTTCTATAAAACAATGGATTAAATCAAGAAAAAGGAAGACCTGACATCCAGCACATAAGGGACCCAGAAAGAAGAGGAAAAGGCAAAGCCGGCAGATCTAGAGCATCTTGTACAGGATGCTAGAGGGCTTGGGGAGAAATATTTCCAGAAAGAAAGGCAACCAATAAACATATAGCACAGTTTGATCACACAGAAAATTGAATGCAGAATCATTGAAGAATATGGAAAAATTTAGCCAGAGCCTCAAAAAGAGAAATATAAGTGAAAAAGAAGAAATTTATTCCAGGAATAACATACAATTATTCAAAAGTGAAAGATAACAGTCATAATACACTACGTGACTCAGTGATGAATAATTGTTGTAGAGTCATAATAAAAACAGGAAACACTGATTTATCCAAAGGTAATAAAACTGTATTCTGGAAATAGGAAGGAAAATATCTGTATGAGGTGTGGTTTAAGGAGTTAAATTCACATTACCTAAACTAGGAAAAAATATCAAAATAGAAAAAAAAAAGGAAGTATAATATTATCATGTTATTTAGAAATATAAAGGCAAATAACCCTGAGAAATAGCTAATGTAGTAAAATGTGGCTGCTTCCCAGCAGTGGAAGAGATGGGGCAGGGGGCCGATGACTTGCCATGGTGAGCATTGCAGTCCTGCAGGAAGTATAAGGCCGATTGAAGGGCGGAGACTAATGAGGGAGCTTGTCTGAGAGGGCCAGGGGGGCTCCGGAGCTGCCTTAGTCCGCTGATGTTTTCTGATGTTTACAGTGTTGCAAGCTCTTCTGTCAAATAATAGGTGGTGTTTGTGGTCACTTGCGGGAATCTGAGAGAGGTCATGGGATTAGGAGATGGGCAGGAAGGGAGCACTGCAAAATGCCCTTCTAGAGATTGGACCCTGAAGACGATACCTTGGCAGGTGGCAGTGTGGTAAAGAGTACTTGCTACTCACAACCACACAAGAGGCAGGGAGGATCCTGAATTCTTTCTTTACCTACTTCCTACCTCCCTCCTTTTGTCCCTCCCTTCCTTTCTTTCCTTTCTCCCTGCTCTTACTTCTCTTCTTTCCCGCTCTTTTTCTCTCCAGTGAGTGTTCTCCCTACCTATGTATCTCTGTATCTAATCTAATATCAGTCCCTACCAGACAGACAAATAGAATACATGTATGTATATATATGAGGGGATTTATTATAGGAATTGGCTCACTCAGTTATGGAGGCTGAGAGGTTCCATGGTCGGAGGTCAGCAAGCTGGAGAACCAAGAAAGCTGGTAGTATAATTCATTTGGAGTCTAAAAGTCCAAAATTGGGAGAATGGAAAGAGTGGAGCCCTGATGATGTAAACCCCAGTCTGAGTCTGGAGTCCTAAGAACCAGAAGAACATCACATTGGTGAGGGTGATCTTCTTTCCTCGGTCTACCATTTCAAATGGTAACACCCTCACACAGCCCCAGCCCCCAAATAATGCTCTTTGGGCATGCTTGGCCAGATAAAATCAACCTACTTTTCTTCCTTTTATTTCCTTTCTTTTCCTTTTTTTTTTCCTATTCAGAAAGAAAAAATGTGTACATAAGTAGGTATTACTAAATATTAAACCCTGCAGTGAACTGCAGTGGGGTTTGCCCAAATGACCTTTAAGACCTTTTTCCCAAGGGCTCCATCCATCATGCAACTCTAAGTGTGCATGGTGGACCAACAGTATCATTATCCACCTGGGAGCTTGTTAGAAATGCATATTCTTGGGCCTCACCCAGACCTATTGAATCATCCCTGTGCCCCCCCCCCCATGGATCCCAGGAATCTGCATTATAATAATCTCTTATGTGATTTTGATGCATGCTGAAATAACATACAATTCTTTGAGAAGCACTGCTCCAAATATCACAGCATCTTTCCCTTTCCTGTCTGCTCAGGAGAATGGTGATTTTGCTAGCTTAGTTTCTGGAATTTTGTTACAAAGAACTGGGTTAATAAAAAGGACTGGGACCAGCTTGGTGGGGTAAACCCTAAAAGAAGAATAATTCAAAATGGAAAAGATTAAGAGAACGAAGGACAAGATAGGAAAATCTTATTAAGGCAGGGTTTCAGACAAACTTCTAAAGTTAGATAGAAGGAAGCCTGTGGGACAGCTACTGTCCCTGGTGTTGTGGATTACTGAGAGCAAGAATGGGTTTTAAAGTCGATTAAGGATGAGGTATCCCAGTGGCTTTTTGTGAATGTCCACCATAGAGATTTCAGTTGCTTTCCATTTTTACGTTTGGATGATGTTGGATGGATATTCATATGAATATGAAAGCAGGTCAAAAGTGGCTTCCAACTGCTTCTCTGTGGGACCTGTGAGGAACTAGGCATGAACATTTGCCTGTTTCATATTATTTAATTGTAGTCTTTTTGATTTACCTGTTGTTTGTTTTGTCTTTCTTGGTTGTGGTTACTGGACAGATCTGTGCAGAGATTGCTCTTTGATTAGATTATCACGTTAGATGGACAGTGCAGGGCACAGCTGGCTCTTTGTGTCATCTTGGTCACTGCTGACTCAAAGGTCACAGAATTTTTAATACATTATTTTTCACTTCTCATTGAGCATGGTTCCTCAGCATTCCTCCTCATTTTCACTATCTATCTATCTTTTTTTTTTTTTTTTTAGTGCTGCTGCTACCCTCTTATATAGTCATTTCTTGGGTCTTGTCAGCTCTAGAAATTTTATCATCTCTGAAGTCTCAAATTTACACAGCTTTAAAAAAATATCCCTAGCTCATTTGCTCAACAGCCCCCTCTACAGGACATCTGTCTGATCAGGAAATCCTGTTGGTTCTTCAAATCAAGTCCCCAACTTGACAACTGCAGGCTGTCTTCAGTGCTAACACATGCGTTGAATCCACCCGTAGTTCTAAGTTTATATTAACTGGTTCCCCAACATCTACTCTTACTTCTCTAGGGATTATTGCTTATAACATGCAGTGTCATCCTTTGCAATGTAAATCAAGTCATTTTACATCCCTATTTAAAAATCTTCCCACAGTTTTCTCAAGCCATTGGTATTAATTCAAACCTTTCAAGAAGTACAGCCTATCAAGCTCTCTCTGATCTAACAGTTGGTTTCATTAAATTCACTATCCTCTGCTAGCCCCCTTGGCAACTATTCAAGTTTCTAAGAAGAAATTTGCCTTCCTTGCTTTTCCTTACACTGGAAGATGACAAATTATGGCCCATGGCCAAATCTGTCCTTATTGCCTGTTTTTGTAAATAAAGTTTTATTGGATGATAACCTCTCACATTCATTTATATGTTGTTTATGACAGATATTACACTATAATGGTAAAGTTGAGTGGTTGTAACAGAGATCTAATGATCCTTAAGCCTAAATATTGACTATTTATATGACCCTTTACACAAAAAGTTTACCAACCCCTGCCTTAAACACATCAAACACATCTACTTCAGGGCTCTGCAGTTTGCCATTTTTTTTTTTCTGTTTCAAACACAACTTCCCCAGGTAACTCAAATGTCTCTTTATTCTCACTTTGTGCCTTTATTGAAATTTCACCTCCACCAACCCCCTCACTGTCTATCCTATTTAAAAAACAGTCCCATCACTCTTTAGTTTTTTTCATACTGATTTATTTAAAATCCACTGAAATTTTGTATCTCCTTGTTCATAGATGTGGTGGAGACAGCTAGAGAACCACCAAAAATTCCTACTTCTCTTCCATAGTGCGATGTTTTTGGAAGCAGCTGTTCAGCTCAGAATCATATTTCCCAGCCCTCTTACTTCCAGATGGAGTCATTTGACTAGTCTTGGCCAATGGAGTATGAGCACAAGTGGTGTATGTCTCTTCTGGGCAGAGATGGTAAAACATCTTATTACTAAAGCATGAGAGCTGGAAGCTGCAAGGCCCCTTAAAGCCCAGGCTGACAAATCACACACTATCACTTCTGTCAGTCCAAGCTGCTCATAGGGCCAGCCCAGATTCAAAGGAAGTAGTAATATACTCTACCTCTTAATGAGAAAATGGCAAAGTCACATTGCAATGATCTGATTTCTGAGGACCCCACCCCATGACCTGATCACCTTCCAAAGGCTCCTTCCCAATACCATCATTTTGAGGGATAGGATTTCAACACATGAATTTTGAGGGGACACAAAAATTTAGTTTATTGCAATGTATATATATCATATATGCTACAACTCAGAAATGTACGTGTGTATATATAGCACATTTATAATGCATACAGAAATAATTTACTAATATGTTGGCACATACAGTAGTCCTCCCTTAGGTGAGGTTTTCCAACAGCCTTGGTCAATCATAGTCCAGAAGTCCATGATCCTGCTTCTGACATGTCCTTGCATGGTCCTTAGTAGCCTTAGGCTACATTACAATGCCTATGTCATCCACTTCACTTCATCTCATAATGTAGGCATTTTATCATCTCACATCATCATAACAAGGGTGTGAACAGGAAAGCAAGATACTTTGAGAAAGAGAGTTGCCACATTCACATAACTTTTATCACGGAGTTTGGTTATGATTTGTTAATTTTTATTATTAGTTATTATTGTTAATCTCTTTTTCTCCCTAATTTAAAAATTAAATTTTATTTTAAGTGTGTATGTATGTATAAAAAAAAACATAGTACATTTGGGTTAATTATCTGCAGTTTCAGGCATCCACTGGGGGTCTTGGAATATATCCCCTGTAGATAAGTAGGAACACTTACATTAATGAATAAATGAACAACATCTGGGTAGGAGTTATTTGTGGATTGTCTATCATGTTGTCTAAAGTCATTTGTAGAAGAGTCTATGCAAACAATCTTTCTTAGAAGAAGTGCAGCTCCAAATTAAGTAATATATATTTTTGTTCAGATAAGAAATGTGTAATTCATCATTGACCTTTGTTTAGTTTGGCTTCTAGAAAGCTCAGAATTGAACCTAATGTCATTGCTTATTTTCGATATTAATATAATTGTTTTTCAGTTCTTAGAGCTTATTTTCTCTTTCATTTTTGACTTCTTTATTGTGTACTTGTATTTATTATATGTCATTTCAGTTATTTTTGAGGTGTAATTAAAACATTTAAAAATACATGAATGTGTCTTTTGTAGTATCAGATAAATTTTCATCTGGGGAGAATGATGTTAACAATAGAAAGGACTGGAGAACCAAATGTTGGGATCATCTCACACTGGTAATATTTGTGGTATTATCTTATACAATAAAATAGTTTGAAGAGTGGAAGTGAGTTCCCGGGAATGCTGCTGGGCTCAAACCCCTATGATTTAATGCATTGTTTTTCTCATTCTTCACAGTCATCTTGAAAAGCTGATGATGCATCATTATCATACCCTTCATATCTTCATTTTTTTCATATCTTCATTTTTTAAAAAAGATTTATTTATTTATTTGAGAGACGGGGGAGGAGCAGAGAGAGGGGGAAACAGAGTCTTAAGTAGGCTCTGCTCAAAGTGCAGAGCTTGACACAGGGCTCGATCTCATGACCCTGAGATCACAACCTGAGCCTAATTCAAGAGTCAGATATTTAACTGACTGAGTCACCCAGGTGCTCCCATATCTTCATTGCAATTCTAATTTATCCCTTCCTCCTTTCTAACTCTGGGAAGAGTCTTCATAGAACATGTTATTTATTTGGTTATTGGCCAATATCAGATTATTATCTCACAAGTAAAAAGAGGTATTTATTTTACTTTTTTTTTAAAAAATGAGATCTTCACTATGTAAAATTTATCACAAGCATTTGTGACAAATTATAGTGGTTATATAAAATGCTGGTAATGTTCCAAAGTAAGTTCCAATATCATATTATTTAAAACAGACCCATTTTCAATGGTTAATTACTTTTAAAAGACTAGTATCCCTCAACTAATTCATATTTTCTTCTATTTTCTTTCATAAGCAAAGGAGAATTGTGTACCCCACATTTCTTATTCTAGAAATTCTAGTCGTTTTTCATAAACTCCCAAATTTAATTTTGATCTCTGACATTTCTGACTGCTTGATTTCCTCAAATCTTTTTTTTTTTTTTTTTTTTTTTATTTTTATTTATTTGTGATAGTCACAGAGAGAGAGAGAATGAGGCAGAGACACAGGCAGAGGGAGAAGCAGGCTCCATGCACCGGGAGCCCGATGTGGGATTCGATCCCGGGTCTCCAGGATCGCGCCCTGGGCCAAAGGCAGGCGCCAAACCGCTGCGCCACCCAGGGATCCCGATTTCCTCAAATCTTTATTTGCAGCTGAGTACATTAGGCTTTTGCTTATAAGGCCAACTGCAAACTCCTACTCTGTCTTCTCTAGAGTAATAGTTCAGAATTTACTAATGACATTCTTTAACTTTCATAGTAACCAGTACCCCTGCCATGACATTACTCTCTTCCCAGGACTTTCACTAAGTTTTTAATGCCAGCAGTTTGTTTTTTTCTTTTGGGAATGATAGAGCTATTAATCAACATATCTGTTTAGACCAAGAGAAAAATTAAAGAAATAAAATTGTCAGGTACACATCTAAATCTCTTCAACTCTGTTTTTACTCCCTACCTCATAGAGTTGAAAACAAGCAATCTAATAGTCACAAAATTTTTTACTGTCGTTTTACGGTGTCAAATACTGGCCTTCATCTAATGGGGAGTGGAGCTGTACAAATGTAGCAGGGGGTGGTTATTTACTCCCTTGATTGACAGTTACCTTATGAAGAGTAACACCTTTCTCTAAGTATATTGGGGACTCTACTCATTCATTCAACATATATTTATTATGCATAGGTAAAATAAGACCAGGCATTAGATAAGGCCCTGGGAGGAGAGCACAGAATAAAATAACCTGTGCTGCTGTCATGAAGATTAAAATCCAGTGGGGGACAGGACATTCAATGACTAATAGTTATTTATTATGCCATGTCTGTGAGAGACAGAGAAAGGTGGAGAAATAGGCAGAGGGAGAAACAGGCTGTCTCTGGGAAGCCCGATGCAGGGCTCTGTCCCAGGACCCTGTGATCACAACCTGAGCCAAAGACATACTCAACCACTGAGCCACCAAGGTACTCAAAAATGAATTTCTTAAAGTGAAGTTTTAAAGTAACACTTGGAGGATAAATAGGTGCTAATCAAATGGAGAGAAGAAAAGAGAAGAGAAGCCCAGCAAAGATTCCAAATTTGGAGGTAGACAGTATTTGATAAACATATCAAAAGTCAGGGTGGCATTTTGGAGGTTTATGTTGTTATTTACATACCCCTATTACCTCTGTTATGTTTAACAGATTATGACATTTTTCTTTTTAAATGGTAGAGCACACAAGAATTTTATTTTCCCTTTCCCTCTTTTTTTTTTTTAGTTTTATTGAGATATAATTGACTTCACATTTGATCCTTGACATGACTTTTGTCAAAGTATCCTTTTGACAAGATGCTCCTTATTTAGAAAGAGTAAACTGAGGCAAACTCAAATTAGGTGAAATTGAGTTTGTTCGAGAGTAACAGAGAAACTGCAGTTTGGAAATTGCATGCTATGGCAAGCATAGGTGAAGACTTTGAGGACTTTGGGTAGGTCATATTTACAGGCAAGGAGTGCAAAGAAGGGGAGGTCCAGTCAGAGTCTAAGACTTAAATTCATTGGCCTGTGCAGGAGATAGATTCTTGGTGGATGTTCATTGGTCAGGAGATGAGTCTTCATCCCTCAGTTCTTAAATTCCCTTGTTCTTGATGCACATGCATGAGATTCTCCATTTCACAGTCCCCTGTTGCATTTTAGATTGAGATCTTTTCAAGCTTTCAGGTTTGTTTTTTGAATTATTATCTCCCAATTCATACTCCTGGTGCACAATATTTTTCTTTGATTTCCTTTGCTTTCCTAAAGAATACAAATGTATTTCTCTATGTATCATTTACATTAGTATTTAAGCTTGCGTTTGTCTTGCCTCTTTTAGAATGAAAGTGCAAACAATTCAAATGGGTATGGGGGTGTGGTACTCTGATTTATAATAAGATATATATATTTGGTCTTACTGGCATATGGCTCCTAAAACCATTGTAATTTCCCCAGTGATAAGAGCATGAATGCTCTTTTTGCTCTGTCCTCCAATCCTGAAATAGCGCCAGAGAGATAAAGGTGAAATGAGTGTCTTGTTTTTCACCACAAGCTCCTTTCAGCCTGAGTTTATGTTAATGAGGTGATTTTTAGAAAGCCCTTTAATAACTGCAGAATGGGGGCTGGTTGTCAGGGGAATCATTAGAGGGTGATTAGAGAGTTGGAACTTAACCCCTGGGATGGTGGGACTGGTGGTTGAGTTAGTCATCAGTGGCCAATGATTTAATTAATCATGCCTAAGTAAGGAAGTCTCCTCAAAAATCCCTAAAAATACAGGATTCTGGGAGCTTCTGGGATGGTGAAAGGTGGAGATGCAGGGAAACTGGAGTGCTTGGAGTGGACCTGGAAGCTCTGTGCCCTTTCCACAAACCTGCCCTACGCATCTCTTCCTTATGGCTGTTCTGAGTTGTAGCCTTTCATAATGAACTGGTAATTTAGTAGGCTTATGGTTTTCCTGGGTTCTGTTGCCATTCTAGCAAAATATTGAACCCAAGGAAGTGATCATGGGAACCTCCAATTTATAGCTGGCAGGTCAGAAGCACAAGTGATAACCTGGACTTGTGATTGGCATGGGAAATGGGGGACAGTTTTGTGCGACAGAACCCTTAACCTATGGGATGATGTCAGAATTGAACTGAATCACAGGACACCCAGTTGGTGTCCGCAGAGAATTAGAGAATTGCTTGATGAGGAGAAACCCTTTAAACATTTGGTGGCCAGAAGTATTGAGAGTAGAGTTTTTTTTCAGGGGGCTATACCATTTTAGCCATTTAATAGTCAAGCACACTTCACTTCTTCAGGGACAGCTTATCTGGCTTACCTTCTATCCAGATCACAGTTACCAATGTGTAAGGAAGGGAAGATTGTCTTGAGTGACTAAAATAGGTGCTTGTTCTAGTCACTGGATTAGCTAACAGACATTTGAGGATCTTGTCTACCATTACTTTGCATTCACCCCTCCATGACTGTTATCTACTTTCTAGACCATAAAGAGATTAAAATAACAAAGTAGGATGATAATTGAGCTGCTTAAGGAAAGTTCTTTGAGAAGTTCAAAAAAATGGTTTGACAGCCTGACAATGACAGAAGCAGAAAAACCAAGAAAGGCAGACATGAAATTTCAGTAATTATAGTAATCTCAGGTGCATAAGCATAATCAGGAATAACTGATATGTGTCAGTAATCTCCAAGAACAGCATTCCATGGCTGTAAGACATAAT
This sequence comes from Canis lupus familiaris, assembly GCF_011100685.1. NCBI lineage: Eukaryota > Metazoa > Chordata > Mammalia > Carnivora > Canidae > Canis > Canis lupus. Next base: position 46,023,083 of record NC_049236.1, on the reverse strand, counting down.
ATATACTGTTGATTATTACAGCTTTGATTTGCCAGAAAAATGTTATATTACATTCAAGTAGTCCATATACAAAGACATGGAAAGGTACTCACTAAAATTATTACTAATATTATTATTGGTTTCTGTGCTTTGAAGGCTTAAGTTCCATTAATGGGAAGATTAACTGTGTTTCATGGATTATTCACCATCCTTTGATCACATTTTTATGGGGCATCTGCTCTAAGCTGCGTACTGAACCAGGAACTGGATCCATAGCGGTGGACAAAATAAGTACCATTGCTGTCCTGATGGAGGTTGCAGGATTGTACAAGAGATTGACAGTTATCAAACAGGCAAAAGAAGGAAATAATGTAATTCAACTTGTATAAAAGTCTACAAGAGAAAAAAATGTGGAATGTGATCGAGAACCCAAGGGATGAGGAGGAGGTACAGAACATGATATCTTAGTCATCATGAAGGTCCAGAGATCCTCTAGAACAGCATGGAACCAGCAGTGAGACAAGGGAACAAGAGAGGTTCAAGAGAAGAAACAGCAGAGAAAGGATTCGAGATAGGAAAGAGGTTGACAATGTAGAGGAGCTACAAGAGGACCGTGTGACTGGAGGTTATAGGGGGAGTTGGACGTGGAATTGAAGAAGAGGGAGCCAGATCATGGAGGCCTTAGAAAACCACTGGAGTTTGGATTTTATTCAGCATACCATGGGAAGCCTTTGAAGGATTTCAAGCATAGCTACTGGGTAACTAGCTCTAAGTGTCTTTAAATGCTTTAGTTATTTTTGTTTCTCTTTGCTTTTGCTTATATTTGTAGAAGTGATGAAGGGATACTTCTGAAAATGTGTGGCACAGAAAGGAATCCAGATTTTAAGGGCCCTAAATCTTAAACAATTTTAGAAGTCCTCTTTAGGAAAAAGAACTCAAAATTACAAATAGAAAATTAGGAACAAAGATGTTCTTAGATGCCTCTTGCAGATGAGGGACCCCAGAGCTTAAGCTTCATCTTGTCTCATTATATCCACTCCCTGCTGGTATTGTGGAAAGGATTTTATAGATATTCCTGGATTTAGGTGGGAACCAAAGTTGATTTTCAAATTTCAATGCTTGGAACATCTCTCCATTATTCTTTAGAAGCCCTGTCCTTCTTTCATCTTTTTTCCCTCTCTTCTTGGGTCCCTCCATCTAATGCCCCTGATTCAAACAGCTCAACCATTTCATCCTTCTAGTATCGGTCCTTGTAAGAGTATATCTCGGAGGGTTGGCATGAGTGTATCTGAAATGGTATGGGACAGGGAAATGGGACGGGAAACAGTTGATAGGGTTTATAAGTCTGTTAGTCAATGTTTTGGAGATTCCATTTTCTCAGGAAAAAAATTACTGGAAACATTCCAGGACTCTGTTATAGTTGATGTTCCAGAGTTTCACTTTTTTAAGATCAAAGACCTTGGCCAAGTTCAAGACGCTTTATTGGGTCAGAGCCCCTGCCTCTTTTTGTTCAACATTCCTATCTCTTTTGAAACCTTACCGAACACCTTTACAATCCTTTACCCTGTTTGTCAAGCTGTTTTACTATAAGAAATGCTGTCTGTTCCATGAAATGCTCTCTCTAAAGAAATAGTACTCTGTGCTTTTTTGAAATAGAGGGAAAGATGAGCTGGCTAATTTATTCCATTCCCAATACTTTGTAACAAAAGTTCAAATGAATGAAAACGATTGAGTTTGTAAGCCTGGTCTGCAGATATGAAAAACTGCTGGAAACCCTTGAGTGTGGAATGGCTTTAATTTACTGCATGGATCTCAGCCCATGATATGCTGCTTTTTGTTGACTTTCATAAAAGAAAGAACTACAGAGAGCAAAAGCTTTCAGAAGGGCTGTAGTTGAAGAGAAGCAGTGGGTGAAGCTCTAAGATTGTTACTTACATTAAACAATGGGATATAGTTTTGGTAACGGGGACAGGTCTGGGGGAAGTATAGAGAGTGAGGTTCATAGGCTCCTCAGTGGGAATGGGGACAGATTTACACCCTGGCTTTCCTCATTGGCAGGAGGGCCTGGAGATGCATGAGGCAACCTAAGCCAGGAATTGTGTGATGAATAAGGAGATCATGAGAATACACTTTCATTCTCTCACCAAGAATACTGTCTCTTCATTTTCTGTATGTGATTTCAGTTATCAACGTATTTGATATTGCCTGAACTAAAGAATGGTAAACGTTGATCTTTTTATCTTTCTACTTTGATACTGGTGGTTTATTAAGATGGATATGATGGGGTCCTTCATTGATAACACGTACATATAGGTGGAGAACATCCTTCAGGACACCTATTGTTTGCTCCTCAGTTTTCATATTCTGCTTTAATTGCAAAGCATTGTGCTACTGGGAACCGTAACCCCAGCCTCCCACAAAGTACTTGAGTTTGGCATCCTGGATGAGTTATAGCAACATTTAGTCATCAGGCCTTTGCTTTCTGTGTCTTGTAATACAAAGAAGAAAGCAGTCTCTGCCCCCATCCCATAGAGAGGACAGAATGGCTATTCGTGTCTTATTATCACATCCTTAATCTTTTCCTTCTCCTCCTCCTCCTCCTCCTCCTCCTCCTTCTTCTTTTTTTTTTTTTTTTTTTGTGGGTAGTATTGAAACCATCTGGACTGCTTTGAAGTCAGTTTATTTTACTAAATTAAACTTTTTCATGATTGTTCCCTTTTCCTTTACACGATGCCATGCAGCATTTGGTTAATTCTGGCACAAGTACACCTGTGTTTATAAATCTGACAATTTAGTCTGTAGATGAAGGAAGCTGAAATCAGAAATTCGCGCCAAATTAAGTCTATTGATAGGCTCCAGGGTTTTTTTCTTATTGATATTATTTTAGATTAAATGTTTCCCTGTGTGGTTAAATATCTTTGGCTTTAAGTATCAGTTTACTTAAAGAGACAGTATAGTATCGTGATTAAAGACGTAGGACTTATAGTCAGTGAGAACCAAGTTCAACTTACTTGTGTGACCTTAGGAAAGTCAGTTTACCTCTGTGGGCCCCAGTAACCTCATGTGTAAAATGGTGGTTGGGGTAGCCAGCCTCCAAGACAGCCCCAGTGATCCCTGCCTCCTAGTATTCATGCCTCATGCAGTCTCTTCCCATGTTGAATAGGGTTGACTTGTTCAACAAATAAGATATTGTGGAAATGATGGTGTGTGACTTCTGAGGTTAGGGAATCAAAATCATTGTGGCTTCTGCCTTGTACTTTCTCTTGGGTGACTCAGTCTGGGGACAGCTAGGGCCATGTTGTAAGGATAGGCAGTCATAGGAACAGCCCACATGGCAGGAACTGAGGCTTCCTGCCAACAGTGAGCACCATGTAAGTAAGTTGTCTTGGAAGCACAAACTCCAGTCCTAGCAAAGCCTTCAGATGTCTGCAGACTTGGCAGTGTCTTGACTGGAACCACATGAGACAGTCCGAGCTAGAAATACCCAGTCAAGTCGCTCCCCCAATTTCTGATATATAGGACCTGAGAGAGATAATAAATGTTTATTTTATTGAGCTACTGAATTTGGGATAATTTGCTCCACAGCCATAGATGGATGATACAGTTATAATGACAGGACCCCCTTGTCGGATTGTTGGGAGGATTAAATGTGACATTATAAAGGCTTTGTACAGAGTCTGGCACATTGTGTTATTCAGAGAGATAAAAGTGATAGTTATGGATGGAACTTGACACTAGAGGACCAGTTCTCCTCTCCAGCACCTTTACTCCAAATGCTTTATGTGGGCTCTTCATTTAGATGATAAATAATTCCAAATTTATAGCCAGCTCCTGAGTGATTGGCAAATTGGGATAGCATATCTGATGCTTCTTGTGTCCTGATTCACATGTTCTCATCCCACTTTTTAACTACAGCCTTGTAGTCAGCTACAGAGCACTCTTACTTAGCCTGATGGCACCTTCCTCAGCTGCAAAAGTGCCTCTTGTTCTTGGGGCTGTCTTAGTGTACATTAGCATGTATACTTTTAACTATTTAAATGCATGTGAGAATCTGGAGCTATTGGAAATGGGAGATGGTGGGTAAAGACTACTTCTTTCTACCCTTCATCTAGATGATTCTCAGGCACCTTCTCAATGGCTCCTTGAAGCTGTCCTTTGTGGACTGGAGGTCTATTGCCCATAGTGGAGGTCTGCTCAGTACCGCCTCTTTGGATTGGCTTTCTCTCCTGCATTCCACTCCTTCCAGCCCCTCACTCCTGCTTACTGCCTAAATTCAACTCTGCATGCCAGCCTTGTATTTCTCTGGTTCTGCCCCTTGGAGTTTACCTTTGGCTGCAACAGTTGGCTCTAGTGAGAATTGGCCAAATGTTATTTGCTTTATGTATGTTAATGAAACCATTACCATGATACCTGCTTTACCCTCTTCAGTGGTTTTCTACTGTTCTCAGGAATAAGTCTCAAACACCTCATACAGTGGCAGGGACCTCCACAAGCTGAGTCCTGACCATTCCTTCAGCTTCCACTCCCAGCTTCTCCCTCCTCTCCCATCTGTTCTCTACTTTGGCCTTACTGGGCTTTGCTGAATTCCTTTTATGTGAGAATTTTTCCATTGCCTCTGAATCAAGAGCGTGCTGTTTCTTTTTACCTTGCTTGGCCAACTGTCATTGTTCAGGCCTCAGCCTAAATGCAGTGTCCCCAGGAAGGTCTTGAATATGTCCTATCATTTTATTCTATTTTATATTACTTATTTTAAAAATATGCAACACTTCAGAAATTGGAGTATCATCCTTCTTCAGGGCCCATGTTAATATTTTCTCTGTATTGTTGCAATTTTAGTATATATGCTGCTGAAGCAAGCACCTGAAGATATCATTTTAAATATCTGCATATCAATCTGGATTTATCTTTTCTTAACATCTGTTGTACTTGTATTTTCTTAATGTTCACATTTCCTCCTTGAATATCAATTTTATGAGGCCAAGAGCTGTGACTGTCCAGTTCTCTATTGCTTAATGTTTGGCTTAGAGGACATTCAATAAATGTCTATTCAATAGAAGAAAGAATTTAGGCAAAATTCACTTGACTGATAAATATCTGTGTGATTGTTGTTTTTTTTAAATGCCTTAGTCTCTCCTTTTAAAACACAAATCCAATCCAAATGGGTCTCCTCAAGCTGCTGAAACAAAATATTACTTTAATAGCAAAAAAAGACAAATTTGTTGGTAGTAGAAGGATTTCCTTTTATAATTACATTTCCTTTTTTGCCACTACAAAAGGCAGTATTATAGGCTTGCATCAACTGACTGACAAGCTCCCCAAGTACTTTTTTAAAAAAACTTTTTTAGAGAGGGAAAGGGGTAGAGACAGAGAATGAAAAAGAGAGAATCTTAAACAGACTCCACACCCAATGCAGAGCCCAATTCGGGCTCAAACTCATCACCCTGAGATTATGATCTGAGCAGAAATCAAGAGTAGGACATGTAACAGACTGAGCCACCCAGGCACCCCTCTTCCAGCACATTAGATTATAATTCAATTTACAAAATTTGATTGACAGATGACTTTTAAAGATGATCTTTATTGGATAGAGTTTACCCCTGTGTAAGTAAAATTTGTAGTTTTAACTCATGTAATCTAAGCTCTGCTTAAACAGAGCAGACTTTTTGCTTTCAATATATGTAGAAAGAGAACTCAGTTGATGAGTCAATAGGAAACAGGAGGTGTGCCCATCCTGGGAAATCTAGCCTTTTCAGAAACAGCAACACTGTTCAGATGGCAGAGGGTTACATCAGGATTCTGGTTCTATATTTAAGGATAGAGAGTCTTTTATGAATGTGACATTCTTGAAAATATATTATTGTAAAGTCTAGGGCCATCTTGTATTAGCTGGTGTCAGATGGTCTAAATTTGTGTACGAATACTAAAAATCTGGTATCATATCAGTACTGAATTATGGTAGGTAAGAAAACTGAATAATGCTGTATTTAAGGCAAGTTTCATTGATGAATATGTTTATAAAATGGAAGTCAGCTCTGTGGTAGATCAATAATGCACAAAGATATCTCCTTTGATATTTTGCAAAGGGCTGTGTACTAAATTTATTATGTCCTTGACAGTGATAAAAATCACACACTTCATGTGGCAGGAAAACATTCATTCATTTAACAGATATTCATTGTGTGCCTACTGATGTAGGAAAGATGTTAGGGTTCACAGGCGACCGCCAGGAAAGAATTCTTGAGACACCTTCCATGCAAAAAGGTAGCTTTATTAAGGCACGGACGGCACAGGACCTGTGGGCAGAAAGAGTTGCACTGGGATCATGAAGCGTGGCCTATTATATACTTTCAGGTTGGGAAGGGGTTAGGGATAATGTAAGCCTCCCAAGTATTCTGGAAGCAAGGTTTCCAGGATCCCAAGGGGGCTAGCTATTATTAGGAAAGGTCCTTTATTACTGCTTAGTAAAAACTCAGTCATGAGGCCCTTCAGATGTATAACAGTGGGTCATATACTTGGGGGATGGTTGCCAATATGGATCTTGGGGGATAGAAATAAAGGAAGTTTCCAAAGGAATTTTTATATGTTAAAGTAGACTTACAAGTTCCTAGGGGTTGGGCTAAGATTGCCTTTTGCCCTTAGCAAAGTATCAACATCGAGGCAGTTGAGTCCCTAGAGGAATGTCACTCTGCTTGTTTCAAGGACTTGTCAATGGGCTGTAGGTAGTAAGGAAATTTAATAACTTTCTTCTGCCTTTTTTTCCCACATCACTTACTATGTTCCAGGCACTTCTCTGGGCATATGAGATACAGCAAGAGCAAAATATATTTCTGCAACTTCTCTTCAAGAACAGATTTTTACCATGACAAAGGGCTTTGCAAAACCACATGGAGAGGAAATGGTTGACATCATTGGGAATTAGGGTTGGTCAGGCTACAGGAAATTGTCAGCAGATTTCCCACGGTATTTTCTGAAGAATGAGGATCTTCCAAAAGGAAAGCAGTGCATCTAGATCCAGCTGTTACAGGAGTTTATTTGAAGACTAGAAATGCTCTTTTTCTCTAAGGATATTGAGATACCATTGAACTAAGTTAACTTAATTTAGGTCTCACTCATCCACAAGGTTTAACCTGGTGGAGTTGACCCCTCTTTCCTCTCCTTTGGATCAGGGGAGACTTCGCCAGACAGTGAGTTGTTCCAGAAAAACAGAGCAATGGATCATGTACAGTAAAGACAAAGGCTATAGGGAGTCATAAAAATTAAGGACAGGGGCTCCTGGATGGTTCAGTCCTTTACGTATCTGACTTCAGCTCAGGTCATGATCTCGGGGTTCTAGGATAGAGCTGTAAGGGCTCTTGTTTAAGCTGGGAGCCTACCTTTTCCTCTCTCTCAGGCCCTCTCCCTGCTTGTGCTCTCCCTGTGTCTCTCTCTCAAATAAAATCTTAAAAAAAAAAAAAAAGAAATTAAGGACAACCCACATTTTAATCTAGATTTGATAAGGTAAGATACACTAAAAGGTAATTCCTGGGACAAGATGAAAGAGAACGTGAATGTATAATCTAGATTAGTGGTTCAAAAGCTTGGGTGGGCCTCTCACCTCAGGTACAATTAGAGATGCTTCAACTTAACCACAGCAGTTCTGATACATACTGAAATTTGAGAACCACTCACCCAGATGTTAAAATCCATTTGGTGGTGAACTCTCCACTATGCTTCCCCAAAGGTTTCCAGAGTCTTTGGGCAAGATACTAACTCTCTGTGCTACCTGAGATGGACTCCTTTTATTTCTAAAAAAAAAAACCTGCATAACAAATAAATGTTAAAAGTTATGAAAATTACGATGTACATTCGTGCTTATTAGTAAGATTTTGTTAACTAAGGGAATTGTATATGACTATGGGTTCTGTGGTTCAATCTTAGATCAAGTGTTCATTTTATTAATTGGGAAACTATAAATATTTGCATTTGCAGTTATCCAGACACTACAGTTAGGGTGTGAGTTTGGACCACTGCTCCACTGGTTATGGAACTAGAGATCTTTAAACCTTAAAGGAATTTTTATTTAAAATGTGTACCAACAGTATATGGAATCAAGAAAATAACTTAACCCTGGGAAGATGGGAACTGTGTTAATGTGGTTGTTATTGCTATTTGGGAAAGCCAGGTGTTTGGATGACTTACACCCAAAAAGAGTCTTATAGGTATTATTTTTTCTTCTTTGTTACTCAATTTAATGTATTTTTAAACTAAGAAACAAACACCTTTAAAAATACTAGATAATATAAATTCTTAGTTAGCCATGCCTGCAAAGATTTCTTCTGGAAGGATGGTGGGAACAATTTTTCCTTTGATTCTGACTCCCAGCATTCTGAACTTGATGTATACATTGTATGTATTGCAGCACATCATTCTTTTACTGAAATTCTTTGAGTTTTTCTTTACAAAAAGCCTTGGAAATTTACCAGAGTAAATCATAAATCATTGCTGTAATTGACTCCAACAAACCAAAATTGCACAAGAAAATGAATATACAAATTAAAAAATAAAGTTTGGCAGGTCTAGTGATTGCTTTAAGTATTGTTTAGTCCCAAGAAAAAATGAAAAATAAGTTACGAGTTGAGTTGTATATAGGGTAATAGAATGAGGCTTTGAAGTACTAACAATTCAGAAACTCTCACAATCCCTGTCTAAAACACAGTTCTCTGTTTTCTTCAGTGCTTTTTTGCATTAGAAACCAAGTTTACCAGCTGCTGTAAATCACTTTTCCTTCATTATAGTAGTTGACACTATGATACCTTCAAGTGGGTGTTGCTTATCTTGAGAGTTGTGGTAAATGTTGAATGAATATGAGAAGGAATTATAGCTATTTAACAACTGTTTACAAAGGTTCCAGTATTCTTGGGAGGGAGCAGGAAGTATTAATTTAAAAACAGTTTGCAAAGCAAAAAAGAAGACAGAAGAGAAAAGCATTTTATTTCTTAATCTGTTTGGATTACCTCTAAGGGGATGAGTAATGAATGAAATTCAGGATTAGTACACAGGAAGGGCTCTTAAGAGACAGTCTAGACTTTAGGCCATCTTTTTCTTTTACAAAACTCTTTCTGATTTTCTTTTTTAGAGAAAATTCTCTGCCATATTCTTATAACACTTTGAAGGAAAGAGAATTAAGAACTCTGAACAGTCTGGTGTCTAATAAACTTCATCAAAGTTGTTTTCTTTAAAATGTTTTAACTTCTCAGATTGCAATTTTGTATTTCATAGGATTTGTAGACATTTTACATCTTGGATTTATATAGTTTAGTTTTCTGCCTGTTTTAAAAAAATTCTGATCTAAGTCATTTTAAATCCCAAAACACTGCAAAGTCACTACCCTTTACCTTAAAATTTCAAGTTGTGTGTTAATTTAGCCATGTTTTTCTAAGCTATCAACAGAGGTATCTCTGCTGTCACTGGTACATTTTAAACTACTAATGGGAAAAATTTTCTGGTAAAATTATGTTAGGTCTCTCATATATCTTTCAGGGTAGTCATGAAAGTTTAAACATAGTATTCACTTAAGATGGGCCTGTTAAGGAAGGATGAATCCTCTGTATATCTCCCCAACTCCAGTGCTACATAAAAGAAGGAAAACAGTTTTAAAAAAGAAATTTGTTTATGTAATTCCTGTAAATAATATACACAAATACATTGCAGACCCTGGTATGCAATTACAAAAATGTCCTTACTGATACACTGAGATTGGATACAAACTGCATTTCTTTTTCTTTAACAACTTACACACTACAGGGGATGGCTCTCACTTTACGTCTTCCAAGCACTCTAGACAACAGAATTTGTCACCCGCGCTTGGCTCTTTTTTTTTTAATTTTTTTTTTAAATTTTTATTTATTTATGATAGTCACAGAGAGAGAGAGAGAGAGGCAGAAACATAGGCAGAGGGAGGAGCAGGCTCTATGCAGGGAGCCTGATGTGGGACTCGATCCTGGGTCTCCAGGATCACACCCCAGGCCAAAGGCAGGCGCCAAACCACTGCGCCACCCAGGGATCCCCACGCTTGGTTATTTATGTCCAGCTACTTTGGAGGCCATTTTCTGCTGCTGTCAGATTTCCTTGATGAGCACATTTGCCTGGCTCTGGAATGGGTGAGACTTCTCCCAGGAATGAGCATTTATTCTATTCAGTTACCACAAGGCCCAGTTTCCTGGACTGCTGTGTCACCATAGAGGCAGAGTGCAAACCTTTCCCTGGATTCCTTATTTACATCTATTCTGAAGAGTTAGTTACCTGGTGGTCAGTACTGGCTGCTGCTCCTTTTTGTTTCTATCCCCTCTCCAAATATTGTAGTTTATCCCCTTGATGAAAGCTTTACATACTTGCACACAAATATTAGTGTTATCTTAATATTATTACTTGTGATTTCCAGCTTCCTACTTAAAAAGCTCATCTACGGGGGAATGACTCTATGAATTTTGGTTGGTACTTACTTTTGCTGAACGGCATGCAGCCAGTAAAAATCCAGAGTTTGTAATAACTCAGAAAAATGTTCCTGTTAACCTAAGTGAGGAAAGCAAGATGCAAAATTGTATCTATGTTATGACCACAGCCATGTTATAAAAGAACTCTGCTGCCATCTAAATAGTTTATGCCTTAGAAAAAGTCTGAAAGAAAACTTAGTAGAAGCAATTCACTTCTTTTCATGAATTGTTTTCAAAATCTTTGTAATAGATGCATCACCTTTAATGTGTAAATAAAAATTTGGTACTTTCTCTTTTAAACAAAGTCTTCTACTTATTATCAGCTTATCTTCTGCTTTTCCATAATTTGAAGGAAAAATTCCTCATTGTATAAGTGATGTTGACAGATCTGAGAAATAGTGAGGAAAATGTAATGTAAGTAAAAGTAATATTTAGTTCACCTAATTTCATAAGAAGTGTACAGACTCATACATATTTAATGAAGATCTCAATGATTGAAATAATTCAGTAGAAAGCTACTTATCATTTCTTACTTTAAGTAATTTCACTTTCCAATCTTGGTCCTGACAAGAGAAGGTCTAGTTTTAAATAAAATAAAGTAAAATCACCCAACTATCCCATCCCCCACCCACCTTCCCTCCAGCAACCCTCAGTTTGTTTCCTAGAGTTTAGAGTCCCTTATGGTTTGTCTCTCTCTCAATTTGCATCTTTTATTTTTCCTTCTATTCCCCTATGTTCATCTATTTTATTTCTTAAATTCCACATACGAGTGAAATCATAGGGTATTTGTCTTTCTCTGACTGACTTATTTCACTTAGCCTTATACCCTCTAGTTCCATCTATGTTGTTGTAAATGGCAAGATTTCATTCTTTTTGATATATGTGTAATATTTCATTATTTATATAGACCATATCTTCTGTATCCATTCAGTTGTGGACATCTGGGCTCTTTCCACAGTTTGGCTATTGTGGACATTGCTGTTGTGAACATTGGGGTGCAGGTACCCCTTCAAATCACTGTTTGTATCCTTTAAATAAATACCTAGTAGTGCAATTGCTGGGTTGTAGGGTAGCTCTTCTTTAAACTTTATTAATATAAATATGGAAAAGTTGTTGAAGACTTTAATCTGATATGCTCTATTTTACTCATGATCATCAAATGTTAATCTAGGAAAAATTTACCAGTTCAGAGATTTAGAAATTGAAACTCAGAGAGCAGAGTGATTTGCCACAGTGAGTGGCAGTGCTGAGTCTAGAATGCATATCTCCAGACTGCCATTGGAGTGCCTTTCCCACCATGACTCTATGTCTCCCAGAAGCCAAACAAAATTCAGAGTCTTCTTTGGTCTGGAACAGTTTTAGTTTTGCATTGCTGTTTCATCTCACATGCAAAGTATCAGAGCCAATGAATATGAGAAGAACAGTTTTCCATATATCTGCTCTGCCAAAACTAATATGCACTGGCAATTGAAGCACCAAAGCAATTTAGAAGACTTCACTGTTCAGTACTGGGGCAAGACCCTCTATCCAACATGTATCACCTGCATTGCAGACAATGCCCATATGCTATTTTCACTAGAGAAGGGGAAGTGAACTTGGGAAAGTATGTTTCCAAAAATGCAAATATCTACATAGAGTTAATAAAGAGACATTGTGGGAAATAATTCCCTCTGTAGCCTTTGTGCTTCTTTTCCAATTTAGAGCTAAGGAAGGGGATGGGCATGTATTCTGGCTTCCATTTTTGTTTGTGTTATAACACTACTTTGGGTTCTGCCCTTTTATTACTGCTTCAAAAAAAATTCCTAATGGAAAAACAATTATTTTGACTAGTTGGGAGGAAGTTTGAATTTTCTGTCTCTTTAGAAGATGGGGAATAAGAAGGGCATTTATTGAGGGAAACGTGACACGTCTCACATCGCTTTCTGTTTGTTTGTTCTTGGTAAACTGTTCAGCCTTGGGATTTGTGCACTCGATGCCAAGATTATATCAGTAGTGTCAAAGGTGTATGTATATTTCTATGTTACCATCTTTAGCAAGGCCCTCTGCATTTCTGCCTTAATGGAAGCTTCATAAATTAAAACAAAGTGGATTTTTTTTCCCTATCACCTTTAAAAACATTTGAAAACTTACAAAAATGCTTTTCAGATATGTTGTATCATGTATTTTTTATAACACTCCTTTGGGAGAATGTATCATCATTCATATTATAAAAATGAAGGAAAACTAAATTGCAGCTAAAATTTGGCAGTACAGTGTGGTCTCCCCATGGCCTCTGATCTCAAATTTTTGCCCTTTTCTCTATCTCCTATGATTTATGGCCCCTCTGCTGTAGGGTCCCCATTCCATCTACAGGATAAAAATTCACTAAAACTTTTACACTTTGTGTAACAAAGCTCTTCTGACATTGTACTTTATTGCTCGTGTGAGTCTGTATAATCTGGATCTCTCACCGTGAAGGAAGGAATAATGGAGCACTAATAACTTTAGAAGTTTCTCCTGTGATAGTGTTTTTTGGTAAGATTCAATTCATTTGCTGTGTTTAAACCCTGCATGGGCAGCCCGGTGGCTCAGTGGTTTAGCGCTGACTTCAGCCTGGGGAGTGATCCTGGAGACCCGGGATCGAGTCCCACATCGGGCTCCCTGCATGGAGCCTAATTCTCCCTCTGCCTGTTCTCTGCCTCTCTCTCTCTCTCTCTCTCTCTCTCTCTCTCTCTCTCTCCTCTCTGTGTATTCTCATGAATAAATAAATACAATCTTAAAAAAATAAAAAATAAACCCTGCAAATATTTACAAAATGGTGGTCGAATTAAAATAATGGCTTTTGTTAGAAATATGTTTATTCTGATTCCATTCATTTTTTTAAAAAATGCATGGTGAACACAGACTTAATAAGACAGAGGAATGGTATTTTTAAATTAGGTTTTCTATTTGCTTGCTTAAGTAATTTTTTGGCTGTCAGGAAGAAAGGCACTATCATTCATTTTCATAGGATAGTCCATGGTTTTTGTTGTCGATAATGTACTTCAGACTATGATCTGAATCAGTAATTGCTAGATATGTGTGTATATAAAAATTTATTATATATGTATATTTTTCTCTCCAACCTTCTAACCATACTACTCTTCAATACCATTTTTCTTTTTGTATCCTTTTGCTTATTCAGAAAATCTTCATGGAGAATCAACTGTGAAGCCTGGACACAGAAGAGTGAGAGACTATCTCATGGTTAATAAGTGGCATGGTCAGGACTTGAATAAAGCCTGTCTGGTTAAAAGCCACAGTCTTAACTGCTAAGAATGACATGTGACATTATGACACGTGCTGTGTGTGTGTGTGTGTGTGTGTATGAGGGAGGGAGGGAGAAAAGAAAGAGAGGTGAAAAGAACATATGACACAGTCTTACCTCTCCCAGTCCTTTCAAAGGGCAGTAAGTTGGGAATCATGTAGTCTTCTGTGTGAGCTCAGTGCTGCCTAGACATATGTAATGTCAAGAAAATAGGGTTTGGTAGCATTTCAGTGGGAGAACAAGGATGCATGTAAGTGAGATTAATCACTCTTAGTGAAAAAGAAACATTTTCTTAGTGACCTTTATTTTATAACTTTTGACAAGTATTTTAATCCTTAGTATTTCAAAAACTTGAAGCATATAGTTATTGCAAGGACGTCATAATTTTATGCTTGAAAACATTGGGAACACTGAGTGATCTTTCACCTCTGCAAAGATCTTAGTGCTAAGTGTTATTGAGAGAAGATAAATACAAGTGGGAACATACTCTGACTTATTGCCCTAAATCAGGGCAAAAAGAGGAAGGCTAGACCTAACTTATTGCACCCCTTAATGTGATCCACAGATTGGTGTTGCTGGCCAGACTGATTGTAAACAGCTTGTGACCAGACAGATACAAACATTGAGAGTTCTTAGAAACATTTGGGTAATTGGAAGAAATTTGAAAATGTAATTTTATGGCTATTGAATCTAATGATAGAAACCATGGCATTTGTATTTTCTATACCTTTTCTTTTTATTTTCTTGTTTTCTCTAGTTTCATTCAGGTATAATTGACAAATGAAATTGCATATATTTAAAGTATACAACGTGATGATTTGACAAACATAGACATTGTGAAATGATTACCATAATCAAGTTCATTAATATGACCATCACCTCACACAGTTCCCATTGTTTTTTTAGTGAGAGACTAAAGATTTACTCTCTTAGTAAAGTATATGATATAGTATTATTTATTTATTTTTAGTATATTATTATGTTGATGATCATGATTTTTTAGAGAGAAAGAGAGAGAGCGTGGTGGGGGAAGGGGCATTGGGAGAGGGAAAGAGAGAATCCCAAGTAGGTTCCATGCCTAGTGTAGAGCCCAATGCGAGGCTTAATCTCACAACTGTGAGATCATGACCTGAACTGAAATCAGGAGTCTGGTGCTTAACTGCCTGAGCCACCCAGGCACCCCATGATATAGTATTATTAACTGTAGTTGCTACACTGTACATTAGATTACCTGAATTTACTCATTTTATAACTGAAGGCTAGTACCCTTGACCAGCATCTCCCCATCTCCCTTACCACTCAGCCCCTGGTATAGCACTATTCTCTCTGTTTCTGCGAGGTTTTTTTTTTCTTCTTAAGATTTCATGTATAAGTGAGGTCATACAGTATTTGTCTTTTCTCTGGCTTATTTTACTTAGCATGAGTTCAACCATGTTGTTGCAAATGGCAGGATTTCCTTCTTTCTCATGGCTAATATTCTATTATATATGTATTCTTATGTATGTGTATAAATATCACATTCATATGCATATAATTCATATATATATTACATTTTCTTTATCCATTCATCTACCAAGAATACTTGACTGTTTCCTTATCTTGGCTATTGTGGAAAGTGCTACAGTGAACATAGATGTTTTTATTTACTTTTTTTGGTAGTTTATCTCTATTTTATTTTACAAGTATCACTTATTTGGGATTGAAAATTAAGAAAAGCAAGCTGGTTTTCTACTACAGATATTTGAGAACACTATACTGAGCCACAATCAAGTCAGGTTTGTTATTGAACTGAAAATAATGTATTTTAAAAACACATTGAGTATAAAGTACCAGATTAAAATATGTAAATTGCAGCATTAGATATTTCTGAGGCCTCGGTTAACTTGGTGAATAAGATCCAAAGAATTCTGGGGATTTGCAATTACATGGAGGTAATCTTTGCTTAATTCCCACAAGAAATTTTGACAAAAACTTGGGAAAGGCCAAACCTTACTAACTAGCCTACCACTTGAATATCTTCACAATGATATCATGAGGATATCTTTGCTTAGTCTCTCACCCAAAGAATCATTGTATTAATATCCATTTATTTATTCATTTGTTCATTCATTCATTCAGTGACCATTGGGGACCACTCTTTGCATATTAGAATGTGCTAATAGAATAATATGAGGAGGTGTCTGTATGCATACAAACATTTCTAGAGATGATTTAAGGGCATGTTCTTTGAGTTCCCTGAGTGACCCTTGAAGAACTCAGGTCCATTAAGCACATTTAGAAAATGTTCTTGGCTTATTGGACTTCAACCATACTTTTCCTATTTTCCTGGCCCCATTACCTGTCACCCCAGCGTTTTTGGCTTGTACTTTAGGTACGGGCCCAGAAGATAGCAAGTGGGACAGGACAATGGGAGTCACAGAGGAGGCAAAAGCTAAAGCTGGGCCACAGTTGCAGAAGCAACCTCCACTGCAAAAGTCGTTGGCTTTGATGTGGGAGGTGTGAGACCCCCAAGGACACAGTGGCCTACATGATACCAGTGCCATTTTAACATAAAGTTAGCAACATATGTGTGACATACAAATCAAACAGACCTTATTGCTGAACCAGCCAGTTTGATTCTCCTTCAGGCGTACATAGCAAGATTACAGTGCAATTCCTGCTAGAATCCCATTTGGTAAAGTGTAACCTCTGACATTCTGCTGAGTGATCTTTTGGGAGTTCTAAAGACATAACATGCCTTTAGAAAATAACACAATCTTTCTCTTTCATTTGACTTCCTTTTATTTTATTTATCTTGATTTATCACTGATAGGTTTGTTGTTATCATAAAAGAGAAGGTTTCCATCATAGATGGCATTCGTGATGCTAAATGGTAAAATAGTGTGTTTTACTGATGAATGTCCAGATAGCATTGAGTGGGGGAGGCCTAATCATTCAATCTCTGTCAGCAGTTAGGCTGGATTCATAAACAAGAACACATGTTGAGACTTGTGGTATTGACTAGAACAGCTAGGTACTTTTTAGCAAGGTTTACAAGGTCTTGATTTTTCTCCACGTGATGTGTATGGGAGAAGTTGGGGAGGTCAAGAGGAAATAAGCATAAGTCAAAGGGAGACTTGTAAAATAAACAGCAACATCTGGCAAATGACTTCCTCCCATGAACATACGAAGGACCCTTATTCAGGGCAGTGAACAAGAAATGTTTTTCTTGGCAGCATGTTAATGTCTGTCCGATTTGGGAATGAAATTTGCTTAGGGTTATGATATTTCTCTTGCCGATGGTGTAGACTCTAAGGTCTAATGCTCAAAACAGCAACCATTCATTTGGCTATTTTTAAGAATCATTAGGTTTACTCTAAAGTGTTTTTGAAAGATATTTAAACATTATAGCCTCATAATTCTTCCTTATCTAAACTTTTGTTTATATCTTCTTAGCACACTGTATTATTTACACTGGAGAGGTCTGATGCTGCATTTCTTTTTGCTCAATTAACAAAAAGAACATTAAATTCTAACGATTCCATTTACCACTTCAGACATACCAATATGTACAAGCCCTTCATAATTTCTTGATGTATAACTATTCACATTAAATGATTAAAAATAAATTTAATATGCAATAATTTGGTATTTTATATCTCATCACTGGATTTATGAAAGGTGCTTTCAGGGCTTTTCCTACCAAATAGAGAGATTTTTATTGTTTTTACAGACTAAAAAAAAAAGTTAAATATGTATATATTAGGAAAATAGAACAGAAGTTTATAAATGAAAAACCTTGAGGTCTTTCATATAGGTCATATCAAATGACGATTCTACGTTGAGTTTGTGCAAACTTGGAAATAGTCTTAAAAATTATTATCTTCATATGGTTTTCACTATTTTTAAGTTAATATAAGTTTAGCACAACTTTATAATTGTATCATGGGACTTGTGTACTTTGCTTCTCCATGCTGTGGTGATTTAGAGGTGTTTTCCCAGCTACGGGGAAGAGAATGAAATAAGAGCGTGTTCCTCTGGGGGGCTCAGTGGGATAGAATGTCCACCGAATTTCCCATCTCACTGCTCTTCCCTTCCTCCCATTTCTGTCATTGTCGTTTATGAAAAGCAGATGGAAAATAAAGTGATTTGCACATAGAATAATTCTATTCAGTGTTCCAGGAAATGGGAATGTCTTAGTTTTAGGATTTTTATGATGGTGTTTTTTGGTTGCAAGCTTTTCACACAGTGAAACCATCTGCTTTTCTGAAGCTGCGTTCTTCTTAATGCAGGACTCTTTGAAAGGCTCATGGACTTCAGGTGGAAATCTACATAGTACCTACAAGGAAAAGAGAAAAGTCCTGGGATTTCCAGAGGGGGAATTTATCAGAGTAGCAGGCCTATCAGGGACTAAGTCATCCATGGAAGATTGCTCAGCAATTCTACGTGAGTGAGAAAAACTGTCACAG
This sequence comes from Canis lupus familiaris, assembly GCF_011100685.1. Lineage (NCBI taxonomy): Eukaryota > Metazoa > Chordata > Mammalia > Carnivora > Canidae > Canis > Canis lupus. The sequence goes on along the minus strand of NC_049236.1, from coordinate 46,004,898 downwards.
AGTCATACACTTAGATTAGCCATCCCCACCCTGAGTTGTTTAGAAAAAACAGTGTAAGAATATAGTTTACCTTTTTTTTAAAAAAAAAAAAAAAGATTTTATTTATTTATTTGAGAGAGAGCATGGGTGGTGGGGGGAGGGGCAAAGGAGAAGAGAGGGAGAGGGAGGAGCAGACTCCCTTCTCAGCAGGTGGGGCTTGATGTGGGGCTCAATCTCAGGACCCCAGATTCATGACCTGAGCCTAAGGCAGACACCTAACTGACTGAGCCACCCAGGCACCCAATAATTCACCTTCTAGAGAGACTACAGTGGAATTTAGAGAAGGGAGAGGCTATCTCTACCTGGTGACATTTGACACAAGGAGTAGCTTTTGAGATAGTAAGGGAGTGGTGGAGGATTGTCGAAGAGCACCCCATGCAGAGGAAATCATGTTCAGTGGTCACTTATTTTTTTTAAACGACAAGAGGCCGTATGCTCCTCAGTATATCCCTCCAGAGCTCCTGACTCACATAATCAACGGGCCACTACAATCCATCCTTGGGTATATCTCAAGTAATGTATATTGGTTATGGCACTTTAGAACAGACTTAAGGAAATTTATTCTAGAGATCCAGGGCTCAATAACCCAAAGAGGAGGAATGCAGCCATAAAAAGGCAAGGTAACCAAGGTTTGGTTGGTGGTCTGGGACTTTATGGCTTGCCTCTGCTCCTTGTTTACAATGGTAGATTTATTTTCTCTATCCTGCTGTGAAGGTGGCGGGCAGTTTATGGCTTCCCCATTGCTTGTAGGTTTATATCCAGCTACATGAAAAGATTGAGTAAATTCTCTCTTGGGCTTTATTCCTCCTAACAAAGGCTAGCAAAGAGTCAAAATAATCTGCATCATTATCTCAGCCACTAACCTATAACACTGAACAAAGTAATCAGTGAAAAAATATGTACATGATAGGTCAAATTTTGAGGCATTGACAAAGTAGGAGGAAGTTGCATTTTGTCTAAAAGATCAGCATGTTCTCTGGCAGTGGTTTAATTATTCTCTAATGAATATAGGTGAGCAGTCTGAGGGTGTGGTTTCCTGTGACATGATGGGTTCCAGGAAGATTAGCTGCAGAGATAGGAAAGACCCAGAATGGAACAGGGCGTATACCCTGGGGGCAGGATTGGCAAATGTAGGATTAGTTCCTAGTTCTAGAAGATATGCATTCTGGGCCATTTACTAAGCCACAGGTAGAAAGGAGCAAGGCAAACAATTAGGCACCAGAGAGGTTGTGCAAAATGAAGGCTTAGTTTTAGCAAATGGCTGTAAAAGTAAATTAAAGTATGGTTTTTAAGGACTGATGGGTCCTAGAGCCTGGGACGAAACTCAACCCACAAACTCTGTGAAGAGAAGAGGCCTCTGGGATCTGGGAACAGGGGTGGGTGGGGGGTGCATGGCGGGAGGGGGAGGGGTCAATGTCGGGGGATTTGAGGAGTGTTTTGTAAGTGGATAGTAAAGGCTTCTGATTTTATTTGCGAGAGAATTCCTTGGTGGGCTAAGAAAAATATGTTGAGATCTTTGTATTTCTATGCTTCATTAGTCAGGATCAGGATATGCACAATCTGAAAAGTTACTACCCTGTCAATTTACACATAACTTGTCAAAAATACGAACAATGAGTTTACTGTTACCTTGTCATTGACTTACATAATAACCCAGAGACAGTTTCTTCTACATAGAATGCAAAACTGCAACCAGAAAACTGATAATCATCAGTAAATTATAGAGAGAAAAAGCCTTCTTTCAGTGGAGGATTCCCAAGTTTATATTTTCATTAAAAAAAAAAAAAAAAAAACTATGACCAAAGACCTTTTTTTGAATAACCATTTCCCCTTCTCTCTCTCCTGCCCATGGTTTGATTTCTTTCTTTTTCGGAAGGAGATGGCAATGAACATATATGTTGAAACTGAATGCTGTATTCTTACATTTCCTATTTCTTAAACAGTGTCACCTGTTACTTCTTATGGGACTCCGTATTCCTTGTTAATGATGAACCAGAATAGCTGCCTTCCCTCTAAGCCTTGAAAGTTCCCAATGAGATATTATAACCCTCATGAAACCCCCCCTTTTTTTTAGCTATCCTATCATGTGTCAGAATTTTCCAGAACGCTTTTGTTCTCACATCTTAGTACTTGATTTTGTTTTATGTAAGGTTATTCTTCCTCTTCACTGAGACTGTCAGATTCCCGACCTTTTTTCTATACTGAGCTTTGTCATTTTATGGAGAATATCTACTTTTCTCTTATCTCAGATGAATGTCCCATTTCCTCTTGAATCTTGCATCAGTGTTCCAGAATCCAGTTCCCCATACTTGAGTCCTTTCCAGAAGAGACCATAGGTCCTAACAGTGCATTTCTGATGCTGGTCTCATGGATTCTTGTGCAAGATTTACATTATGTATTTTTTTCACCTGCCTACCTCGTCTCAGTCTCTTTATCACTCATTCCATCTATTTGAACACATGACTGTTAGACCCCAAGTTAGGAAAAAGTCACCCTCTTTTCTGTGTGTCTCTTTTACTCTCTTACCACCACACTTATAAGATCTGACACCAGATGTTTGGGGGTTTTTCACAGTAAGCCATTCCCTCTGACATCAGTTGGGTGTCCTAAAATTTAACTCAATTCTGACACTCTCTACCTGGAGATAGCATCAGGTCCCACAGGTTAAGGACTCAGTCCTACAAGAACGCCCCCACTTCAGAGCCTGATCACAAATAGTAGATTCCTAGGTTACCCACATCTTTTGCCCAACTTGACTCCAAATTGGAGGCTCCCATGACCTCCTCCCTCTTGGATTCGATTAGTTGCTAGAACAGCTTGCAGAACTCAGGGAAACACTTACTTAGGCTTACCAGTTTATTATGTAATAATAAATATGATAAAGGATACAGATGAACAGCTAGGTGAAGAGATATGTAGGGCAAGATATGTGGGAAAGGGCACCGAGCTTCTATGACCTCTCTGGGTATGCCAGCTTCCCAGTACCCAGAAGCTCTCCGAACCCTGTACTTTTGGGGATTTTAATGAAGGCTTCATCACATAGGCTTGATTGAGCACTAACTCCATTTCCAGCCCTTGTTCCCTCTCTGAAAAATAGAGGGTAGTGCCAGAAATTCTGAGCTTCTAATTATGGGTTGGTTTTTCTGGTCCCCAGCCCCCGTTCCAGGAGCCCACCAAGTCACTTCACTAGAACAACCACTATCACCCAGGAAATTCCAAGGAATTTAGGAGCTCTGAGTCAGGGACTGGGGTCAAAACCAAATATGAAAACAAAAGGTACTCTTTGTATTCTTAACACTTAGGAAATTTTACAAGAGTTTTGGGAGCCCAGGGCCAGAAACCAGGGACAGAGACTAATACATATATTTTCTCTTTCACAGAACTCCTGCTAGATTCCCTGCCCCGCCCCCCCTCAAGTTTTCTAGACTCCGGACTATAGTCCTCCTCAATCCAATTCTTCCTGCCACCTATATTTTGTCTTTTAATGATCTTTTAATATTTTCCCCTATATTGTTGATAGTTAGGTCTATGCCTCATCTCTGCTACAATATTTAATCTCATATTTATGACCACTATTTGAGAAAAACACTGTTGTCTCCATTTTACAAATGCCCAAACAGAAACTTTAATAAATGGCCAACTAATGCCTACTCACTCATAAGTGATATTTTTAGAGCTGAAAGAGATCATAAATATATAATATCTTCTATATTTATATGTGTTTTCATACTAGCTATATACTTCAACATAAACTGGTGAATAGATTGTCTTATAATCATGTTTAATTCTTACTAGATGATAATCTTCATCATGATTTATGAAATCTATAAATTCCCCTTTGACAAATCCAAGTTTAATTCCCTCAACAAACACAAAGTTAGCATGCCCCTTTTATCACCTTGCAGCATACATTTACATTTTTGTGTTTTGAGCACATACTGATTAGTCAAAGATTTAACAACTAAACTAATTTTCTAAGTGCATATAAAGCCTTGATGATGCTATAGAGATCAACATACAATATTTGAGTATTTTGCACATTTCATTTGTACATACTATTTATAGATCCTCCCCTTGAATTAAAATGACACATTGTGATAACTGCAGATGATAGGATTTTGGACATTTTGGATGAGATTAAATGAAAAATAATGAGACACTTTTGAACTTTCCTTTCAATGGGAAGCAATAATTCCTTAGAAAATTAGCTCTAAATACCCTCCCCCCAAATGTGGGTTCTCTAAGTCATAGTGACCTTTTCCCACAATATTTTTATAACAAATATTCTCCCAGGGACAATCTAAAATTCAGGTAGTTTATGTCCCTTCAAATAACCAATAGGAAAGAACATAAATAAAGCAAGTTGAGATTCCTACTTCAGATCAGTTTCCTTCCAAAATTGCACATTCAGAAAGCTAAGTTCCCACAAGTATCTGAGTGTTAACTAGAATTACATTTTCATCTTAGTAACACAATGAAATCCATTATTTTAAAAAGCTGAACATCATTGTCAAGGCCACTCTTAAGTATCCATCAACTATGAGGATTATCCACACAGCAAGAAAGGCTTCTCCACAGCTGCATTTTCTCAGTGAGGAGATCCATGTCTGACTTGTGGGTTTCTCTGTTCCCTTTCTCTGTGATACAGGAGAAAGAAGATCTAGATTTGAATCATTTCTCTACCACTTATGAGTGAGTTGGTATCAGTTGGCTATTCTTCTGAGCTTCTAATCATGGGTTGGTTTTTCTGGTCCTCAGCCTCCATCCAGGAGCCCACCAAGTCACTTCACTAGAACCTGTGCTTCCTGAGGTTCCTGAGAAGGTGAATTAAGATAGCATTGAAAACAAAGTGAAAGCATTGGCCTTATAGGATGCCACAGTCAACTTCTTCATTGTCACGGGAAGGAAGGAGAATAGCTGTAGGGAGATTTGTATATTGGTAACGCATAGCTAGGGAATTAGCAAGACTGTTATTGGAATGAGTAGACCACCGAATCTAAATTTAAAAGGGAAAGGTTTAGAAAGATCAATGAAGTTGTGGCAGAATGGTCACAGCCAGCAAACTAGATGAAAAGGAGGTTACGACCAGAGTGGAGCGTTAAACTAGTGCTTTTGGAACTGGAGCAGATGAGAAAGCTCCAGGTGTAACCTGGAAATACGTGCCGATGTGGAGTGTTGGAGAGAACAGTATTGGAAACAAGGTGGCTAAGACACCAAGAGGTCAGGTTGTGACTATCCATATGGTTGTGGTAGTCCTCCAGGGAGATGAGCACGGCTTGGAAAGGAGAGATGGCAAAGCCTGATGGATGAAGGATAGGGAGCCTGGAGGGGAGGAGGGGAAAGTCGTAGAGTCAAAGGCGTGGGCCCCCACAGAGCAGGATGTTTTACTAGAAAGGAAGGGGAAGGACAGCAACTGGGAAGAAGGAAGGTAGCAAGTTGACTTCCTAACTGTGTCCTTGGGGTATGTGAGCAATAAGGAGTTATCACTGCAGAAGTTTGCAGAGAAAGTTGTATCTTAGGGGAAGGTTAGGGTTCAGATATGGTAAGGAGAAGGGGAGACATTTAGAGAATGTTGTAGAAGGTTTGTTGATTTTGGAACAAGAATTCTAGCTGGCATGGAGGGTAAATGTAGGGGAGGGCAGCTCTGGGGAATGAAGTATTGTTATTATGAGCAGAGGGTGTATTAGAGCAGTGGCTCTCGATTTATAATGTGTATCCAAATGGCCTTGTTCAAATGCAGATTGTTATTCAGTAAATGGGGGTGGTGAGGATTGAGACTCTGCTTTTCTTTTCATTTTCTGTTTTCTTTTTGAGATTCTGCCTTTCAGAAGCTCCTAGGTGATGTCAACGCTCTTGGTCCCAGACAAGTACTCTCTCAGGGGGTTAGAACACATTTGTTTACAGGGTTCTTCTGCTGTCGGCAAGTAGAGCATCCCTACGAAACCTTCCGTAAACCAAAATGCTTAAAGTGAAGAAGCAATTAACATTAATTTATATGGGAAAAGTTTTGAGCATTCCCAGATCCCCAAAATAACTTCTCTTAGGCTCTTCTGATACCTTGGAACAAATCTTGCTAATGGATGCAGAAAATAAATCTAGATAAAGCACAGATGCTCACAGACACAGCTCTGGGCTGTGGCGGCTTAATGCTGAGATGCTGAGGGTAGTTCCAGGGGAGGAGCTTGGGGGACTGCTCTGGCTGCTAGGCTTTGTGCTGCCTCCATAAAGGCCTTGCTGCAAAACAAAAGCTGAATGCTGTTTTTGCTTTTCACCTTTTTCTGTAAAAGCAAAATTACTCTGAAGATTTCTTTTGTTAGGGAAAACAGGTACTTATGTAGGTCTTTTATAAAGGTAAAGTAGTATAATGTGGATTTTCAAAAAGTGGGGGATACCTATATTTGGGGGAGTGGAGAGGGAGTACACTTTTGATGTTCATTGGTGAAATTAGGGCATTAATTAACATTTATTAAACTTACTATATCTCAGAGGCTCTTTTTATACATTATAGATAGATGATGATAGATAGATGATAGATGATAGATAGATAGATAGATAGATAGATAAATAGATAGATAGATGATAGACTCATGTGATCCTCCCAATAACCCTTTGAAGTAGGTAGTGTTATTACTCCCTTTGACAGATGCTTAAACAGAGACACTTGTTCAAGGATGTACATACAGCTGGTAGTTATAGAGAGAGGATTTGAGCCCAGGCAGTGTTGATCAGAGTTGGCATGATTTGCTATTTATGGAAGGCGTGGAAGTTGTTTCAAGAGTCCATATCAGAGGGGATCGATCCCTGGGTGGCTCAGTGGTTTAGCGCCTGCCTGCTGCCCAGGGCATGATCCTGCAGTCCCAGGATCGAGTCCCATGTCGGGCTCCCTGCATGGAGTCTGCTTCTCCCTCTGCCTGTGTCTCTGCCTCTCTGTGTGTCTCTCATGAATAAATAAATAAAATCTTAAAAAAAAAAGAGTCTGTATGAGAAAAATGAACAACGGGGCTAATGGTTAGAGGTTTTTTCCCTCGGCAGATACTTTAGAAATTTTTAAATAAAGGAATACAATATTTCAGTGTTACAAAAAATTCTATGGAGTGTACAGGGTATAACTTCTTAGATAGGAATTGGCAGTGATTTCCCTCCACTTTCTGTTAACTTCTATTTTCATAGACATGTAAACATAGTTCTATATTTAAATTAGTAGCTTTAACTATTTATATACTAACTAAATGCAGTCATTTGCTTATTGGTTCTCCCAGGTTTTGCTTGTGTGTTGGAAGCAGGATGGTGCAAAGCACCACAGTGCTCCTTTACTCCACCATATTACGCTTGGGTAAATAAAGATAAAGATTGTTATGTATTGTTTGGCCAACCTTAGTGCCTATTTGTGGGTGAACACTTTGGTACTTGTAAAAGCTTCCATAGCCTTCTTGAAGAGCTTGGGGGCACACAGAAGGACTAGAAACTGAAGTCATACTTATGACAGCTGGAACATAGTATCTCCATCCCCATCAAGTTGGCAAGCTAGTCCTATTCTTTTGGCAAACTGATCACATTCTTTCCAGTTTAGCTTTCACTAGATTTTTTCCTAAGGGAATTGAAAAGAGAGTAGGGAATAAAAAGATTCTTTATCTTTCATGAAAAAAAAAATCGAGTATTTTCTTCTTTTTTCAAGACCTTAACTCATTTATAAATGTGGTGTTGCCTAAGGAAGGAGATTCAAATGGGGATTGAAAATCACCTGGGTGGCTCAGTGGTTGAGTGTCTGCCTTTGGTTCAGGTCATGATCCTGGGGTTCTGGGATCCAGTCCCACATCGGAATACCTGCAGGGAGCCTGCTTCTTCCTCTGCCTAGGTCTCTGCCTTTCTCTCTGTGTCTCTTATTAATAAATAAATTAAGTCTTAAAAAAGAACTCAGTATAGCAAAAGAGACCATGTTTAAATTCAGATACTATTTAGCTAGAAATTTCTTATTGTTGGTCTTACGCCTAAAGGTAGAGGACTTAAAGTGGTTTCAAAACTCATATTTCATTATTAAATAATCTGGTCCTGGGTGTCTGCTAGAAAGCAGTTCACGTATTAAAAGAATAGTGGCCTAAGAGTCGTATAATAATAAAGCCCTTGGTATCAGTATTAAGTTTTAGATCAGTCATATTTCTAAAACCAAACTCTAGAAGGAGTCAGTGGAATGACCTGTGTCCTGTACTTACGGACATTAAGTAGACAGTTTCCTTCAAAAGTACCCTCTGGCTCCCATTTGATGGCTTTCTGCCTGGCACAGTATATTAAACACCTCTGGAGGCTGTCTTTATGAATGGCAACTTCAGCCATTAGACTTTCTTAATCCAATAAACAAGGTTTAAGGGGAATGAAGTACATACCTTTGATCGCCAGTGATACTATGTGAAGAGTGAGCAATTATGTTAATGATGATACTCAACGAATGCTTTGTTTATTTAGCGGAAAGCTTGCTGTTATTGGGCACCATTATCTCCTGCTAGAACAATCCAATAGCCTTTTAACTCATTTCCCATTTTCCACTCTTATTCCCTACAATCCATTGTCCACATAGCAGCCATAGAATTTAAAAAAACAAAAAATCCCTCATCCATCAGCCCATTCTTGCTTGTTCTAAGACTTTACAATACTTTATCTTTGCAGTTAGACAAAATCCAAACTCCTTATGTGATGTGATTCCTAATTAATTATCCAACTTTTCTTATACTGGTCTCCCTTTGGTCACATCATGGCAGCCCTGACAGCTCACTTTGGTGTGTTGCTATCTTGGGATCTTTGCATTTACTCCCTCCTGCCTGGATTGCTCTTTCTCAGATCTTCATGCATTTTACCCTAAGTATTTTTGGAATTCTCAGATTGCTAGATTTTAGGCAATACCTCAGTGTAGTACAAACTGAGTACCATGATTATTTAGTTTTTGTTTTGTTGTTACAGTGTCTACTTTATAACAGTGTTTAGCATTTTTGAGGAGTCATAAAAAGTTAAAACTTAGAGATTTTTATTGCTTTTGATAATATATTTTAAAAATAATATATATTATGCCTATCTACATTTTTTATTTGGATGTATGCATATCTACATCTCAGGGAATATAATTTATTACAATAAATGAACCATTTCTTGATGACTCTGGGTCATTAGTATATAAAATTGTTATTATGATCTAATATAAGAATGTTCTGTGGGACTGCTGAAGATCTCTGCCCTTTCACTAAATTACCCCACACTGCATTTTGTGTTCTAAGATCTATTTTTTATAGTTCTATTAAAAAAACAAATCTATTCCTCCCTGTTTAGCTATATGAGCTAATATTTTTATTTCCTTCCCATAACTCTCCCTAGCTCTCCTCCCCCTTTCTAGTTTTTTGCTTTTATTACGTTTTGTCTTAGAGAAAGAGATTAGTGAGCCAAATAAAATTGTGCCCAAAATACGGGAAAGTGGCTTGAAGTCACTTAAGTTCATTTTTACAAATGAAGCACACACAGATCAGTGCAAGGAGTTGCTCATATGCAGTTTGGCTTTTTGGAGATGTTTTTCAGTTTATTTTAGGTTTTGATTGTGTGACTATTCCATAGTTATATGACCTGGATAAGAGCCATGTATTCCTATTTTCACTCTTTTAAAGTTCCATATGATTTTGGTCCTGTAATTATCTTGTGTTTTTGATGAAGATTGGCTTGTGAATTTTAAAAAATCATTAATTTTTCCAGCTTTATTGATTGTGTAAGTTTAAAGTGTACAATATGATGATTTGATACACATAAATATTGCAGAATGTTTATCACAATAAGGAAAGTTAACATATCCTCATGTAATTGCAATATTGTTGTTATGGTAAGGACATTAAAGTTTTGCTTTCATAGTAACTTTAAAGTATACAATACAGTATTGTTAATTAGAGTCACCATGCTAAATACATGCCAGCAACTTATTCATCTTATATCAGAAACTTTGTATCTTTTGACCAATGTGTCCCATTTGCTCTGCTCCTCTGCCCTTGGCTACTACCATTCTACTATCTATTTTTATGAGTTTGATATTTTTAGATTCTACATATAAGTGAGATCATGCAATATTTGTCTTTTTCTATCTGACTTATTTTGTTAGCATAGTGCCATCAGAGTCCATCCATGGTGTTGCAAATAGAAGGATTTCCCTCCTTCTCATTACTGAACATTATTTCATCATTTCACATCTTCTTTATCCATCCATCTGTTGTTGATGAACATTTAGTTGTTTCCATATCTTGGCTATTGTAAGCAGTGCAACAATGAACACGGGACTGCAGATAGCTCTTTGAGATCCTGATTTCATTTTCTTTGGGTATATACCCAGAAATAGGATCGCTGGATCATATGGTAGTTCTATTTTTCATTTTTTGAGGAACCTCCGTACTGTTTTCCGTGATTTACATTCCCACCAACAGCACACCAGGGTTCCCTTTTCTCCACATCCTTGGTGGCATTTGTTTTTCTTCCATTTAAAAAAAATATAATATTAACAAATGTGAGGTTATATTTCATTGTGGCTTTGATTTACATTTCCTTGATGATTATTTGAACATCTTTTCATGGATTTGTTGGCCATTTTTAAATAAAAATATTTATTTGACAGGAAGAGTACAAGCAGGGGGAGTGGCAGGCAGAGGGAGAGGGAGAAACAGGCTCCCTTCAGAGCAAGGAGCCTGATGCAGGACTTGATCCCAGGATCCTGGGATCATGACCTGTGCCAAAGGCAGATGCTTAACTGACTGAGTCATCCAGGCACCCCTTGGAAACATATCTATTTGCATTTTCTGCTCATTTTTAAGATTTTTTTTGCTGTTGAGTTGTATGAGTTCCTTATATACTTTAAATGTTAACCCCTATCAGATGTGTACTTTGCAAATATTTCCTCCCATTCTGTAGGTTATCTTTTCATTTTGTTGATGGTTTCTTCTGCTGTGCAGAAGCTTTTTAGTTTGATGTAGTCCCACTGTTGAGATTTGTTTTTGTTGCTTGTGTTTTTGGTGTCATATCCAAAAAAAATCATTGCGAACATCAATGTCAAGGAAATTTCCTCCTGTTTTCCTCTAGGACTGTGATGATTTCAGGTCTTACATTAAAGTCCTTGATCCATTTTGAGTTGGCCTTTTTAGGATTGGATTAAGATAGAGGTCCAATTTCATTATTTTGCATGTGGATATCTGGTTTTCCTAGTGCCATTTACCGAAGAGACTATTATTTCCCTACTGAGTCTTCCTAGCTCACTTGTCAAATATTAGTTGAGCATATATGTGTGAGCTCATTTCTAGGCTCTTGATTCTGTTCCATTGGCCCGTGTGTCTTATTTTATGCCAATACTATACTCTTTTGATTACTATACCTTTGCAGCATAATTTGAAATCAGGAAGCATAATGCCTCCAGCTTGGTTCTTTCTCAAGATGACTTTGGCTATTTGTGGTCTTCTGTGGTTCCATACAAATTTTAGAATTGTTTTTCTATTTCTTTGAAAAATGGCATTGGAATTTTGATAGGGAGTGTGGTGAATAGGTGGCTTTGGGTAGTATGGACATTTTAACAAAATCAAGTCCTCTGATAAATGAATACATATCTTTCCATTTATTTGCATCTTCTTCAGTTTCTTTCATCAGTATCTAAGAGTGTTCAGTATATTGTTTTACTTCCTCGGTTAAATTTATTCCTAAAAATTTTATTGCTTTTGATGTCATTGTAAGTGGGATTGTTTTCCTTAATTCTCTTTCAGATAGTTCATTGTTAGTGTATAGAAATGCAATAGATTTTGAATTTGATCATATAATACAATCTCATTTCAAAAAAGTACAGATCTGACCATAGTAATTAGTCCTCCTAGAGAGAATATCTATAAAAAAGCATCAGTGAAATCTCTTGGACCTTCAAATAGAAATATTTTGTAAATTAATCAATATTATTTGTGGAGCATGCATCAGGTAATCAACTATTGCCCAACATCATATTATTCTACAGGGTAAAATTTAAACAATGACTTAGAATCTGGGCTACAGACATATTTTAAGCTATTGCTCTAAAGTATGGAAGCCAGTTTGGTGCTTCATTTTGAATTCATATAGCTTTTTTTTTTTTCCCTAAAAAACCTTCTTTATTTCTCTTAATTTAAGTGTAATACACTAAGAGATAAAGCTAGTGATAATATATCTGATTTCATAGAAAAGTCATATGGACTTAATATCAAATGGTGGAGAAGCACCACAGAAATCTTACAGATATAATTGAAGAAAAAGAACTTTTAAAAAGTTTAAGTCAGTAGGTTCATCTGTTCACTTCTTGGTTTAAATTCTTCATTGAAGTTGGAGTCAGTCAAAATTGATGGCAGTACCTCACTGCTCATTTCAGATGCCCTGAAAGGTCATTCCCTGAAAAAAAAAAAAATGCACTAACGGCCACAAACACAGTAAAATAGTCTTTGGAGGTTAAAGCTAGTTAGGAGAAATAAGGAAAGAATAAATGCAGCTTAAAAGTTTATTTAATTATTCAGTTATGTATATTAAAAAAATTCTTTATCAGCTCTTACAAGTATTCTCTAAAGCCTATGCTTCAGTCAAAAGAACATCTAATTCCTTGCTTCTGCAAAGGTAAAACTATTCTTGGAAACTTTCCTGAAGAGTGTTTTTTAAAGAACTCTTCACATTTCTTTCCTTTTTGCATTTAGTTAAGGTAGGGAGTGGTAGATGAGGAGAAAATAGAGATCAAGTGTTAGATGAATCTCAGCTTAACATTGTTATATATAAGGTGGAGGAGACGGGTCTCCATTGCACTTCCTGCTCTCAATGACCTGAAGGCATTTCTCTGTCTAGTTATCATCCTGTAACAGCTCCTTTCTTGCCAGGTCATTAAGATCCTCTGCAAGCCTCTGTGACAAGCCCTGCCTTTCAGGAACTCAAGATTAATACTTTAGGGAGAGTTTGGGAATTCCTTGTTATCAAATTGATCTATGAAAGTTTTTCTTTATCTACAGGTGTCAGAAATGCAGAGTTGCTGTAGAGTAAGGCAAGCTATCATAAATATGCATCTATACACATTTTAAATTTGTTTTCTGTAGCCTTTTTCTTTTCTATCTTACTTACACAAATGGTTAGTTATTTCTCTGTGAGATTAGGTTGTGTTGAAGAAAAGTATAATTCAACTCTATGTTAGACTAGGACTGTTAGTATAGTTTGGAGTAATATTTCAATTTGATTTGGATAATGTTGATGCTACCCTAAGGTGATTTTTCTATCAAATCTCTAGAAGTTTTTTTAATTGACTGGAGTTGTCTTCAAGTATTTTCCTTTTCTACACTTTGCCCTTTTTATTAGAGAGAACCATTAATAGGTAGACAAGATCTTGAGAAAGCCACTTCACCTTGCTGGGCTTTGATTATTCTATCTTAAGGTAAAATTTTGGGTTAGATGATTGCTAAGGTGGTTCTACTGTCTGAGCTTCCTAAATTGCCATAAGATGCACTGTAAGCAGCATTTACATTTATTAGGTTTTTCAACATGATGTACATTCTTGTCATGCTCTTAAGCTCACATAATAGCCACAAACATTAAAATGAATAAGAATGACCACTGAGACATTAATTTGGTAAAGGTCAGATGATTTGCTGATTGCAAGAGTTCCTTGGGATTTTCTACCTTCTATGTAACATTGATACTGATACTTATGATGAAAGAGAGGGAGAGAATGGCTATACAGGGGATGATTGAGCCAAGTTAATTGACTTTGTTAGGCTAAAATTGTAATGATTTTTTGTGATGGTCATTATGATTTAAAAAATTGGTAAATAGAGTCTAGAATCTTGTGGACTGAACCAGCATCTTGGTGGCTTCAGTGCTAAAATGTGGGAAGGTTTGTTTTTTTTAGTGAAGGGAGCAGAAAACATGCTATGTTGATCAAAATACAAAAGGTATTGAAAAGAAGCTGAGGAGGAAGAGGGCGATTTTTTAGAGTATGACATTGGAAGAGAACAGACTTATTCTGTGCACTGGGAAAAAATTATCTTGACAGTGAGATAGGAAATTGTACCAATTACAAACCATCACATTGTAATCATCATTAGTTTGTGGCTGCTGTAGTCAAGCAAGAGCAAATATTCAAATAGAAGGTATTATTCCAACAGTGCTTTCAAATCCCTTTATAGTCTATTAAGCAAATTGGAGGAAGCACATGGAGCTCAATTCACCTGTAAGAAGGATGCAGTGTACTATTATTGTACACTAATAATAGCAGACAGGAGCTTTGTGTAGGAAGGGTGTTGGGGGGAGGGTAAATTAGTCGCCTTTTGGAGAAGGATGAACTCCTTTAGGCCCCTAGGGTGACTTTCAGTACATACATTTTGCACTAATTGACACCCTTGGGTCCAAGTATTAATGCAGGCCAAGAAGGGAATGGTGTGCTCCCCAGGCATCAGTAGCATAAGGCCCATTATTATTATTAATAATAAAGTATTGTACTTACCACACATCTTTGACCAAAGACTTTTTTTTTCCCTTCTAAAACACTCTCATTAATCCTAGCACCATTATTGGGATTAAGTGGCTAAAACACTTTATCATTACCTCCATTTTTAAGAGGAAGGGACTAACCTAGCAAAGTGGCAACTTGCTTGGGCCATGGTGAATCAGAAGTGGAAAGGAATGGGCAGCCCGGGTGGCTCAGCAGTTAGCGCCGCCTTCAGCCCAGGGCCTGATCCTGAAGACCTGGGATGGAGTCCCACGTCAGCCTCCCTGCATGGAGCCTGCTTCTCCCTCTGTCTGTCTCTGCCTCTTGTTCTCTTTCTGTGTCTCTCATGAATAAACAGATAAAATCTAAAAAAAAAAAAAAAGAAGAAGTGTAAAGGGCTAAGAAATCAGGATTCCTTGCTTTTTTCTTAGGTTAAAAATATCTTAGCTGATGAAAAGATGTTAGGCACTGAATCTGGAAATCAGCAAATGCTTTTATTTCTCCCACTTGTCTTCTAGCCTGCAGTACTTTCATTTGATGGAAGTGCTATGGGGGGTTTCTCCTTTCCCCAAGATGATTGAAGAGGGTCATTGGTCCACTGGGCACCAGCATTGTTTTTTGCATTTTTTTTTTTTTTTTTTAGTATTGTAAGCCTACTCCTCCCATGACATTTAAACATCTTAAAAAATGATGTGACAATACATTCTACAGTAAAATCTAATTGTGAAAGATAGCATTAAAAAGGAATCTATTCTGTAAGTATTTAATAAGACAAGGGTCCAGTTTAGCAATGAAAGCAACTGGCCTATGAAGATCATTGAACATACGTATACATGTGAACACCTGAGACCTGGGACTCCCATCAAATAGGCAGACGACCTCTAATACATGTCATTTTGTGGTTTATTGTCCCCATAGACCTTTGAGATTTCCTCTCTGGTTTCCAAACAAAGTCTTTATTCCTTCAAATTATTGGATTTGTGTGACAGCTGATGGTAGTTTAAAATAGAAGACTTTACCTTCCATGACAAAGTGGTCTATTGCAGGCTCCCAGGTGAGTGGGATTCACTGAAGAATGTTCAGGTTTCCTGTACTTACCAAAAGAAGCACTGCAACCTCAGGAACAGGGACTCACTCATCAGAGTTTGGGTCATCTGGTATGATCCAAGAATCATTTTTTGGTTTGAAATAAATATATTCCTCTTTTTCTTTTTTCTCTCTGTGACTATAGGATGACTACTGGATCTTTATTTAAATCTATAGTATTATCAAATGAATTAAGAACATATGCTTTGAAGTTCTTAAAACTTTGTGTAACCTTGGACATCTAACCTCGCCAAGTCTCAGTTTTCTATTCTATAAAATGGGCTAATAATTGTACTTATCACATAGCAATAGATGAGGTAATGTATTTAAATGCTTCACACAGTGCCTGACACATAGTAAGAAATCAATCAATGTTGGGTGTTATTATTAACCACTGATACCCTTGATTTATAAATAAAATAATTAAGGTTTAAAAATATTGAATAATGCTTGACTGCAGCCACAAATTACAAAGCCTGACCCAACTCCTTTGTCAACTTTGAAGGAACAAAATGGTTTCTAACAGATCTGTGAAATCTGTTTCTCTGGTTTATCTTCAGGGATTGTAAAGTCTATAACTTGACTGTTCAGTTTTCTCTTTTTATCTGCAATAATTAAGTCACACCTCACACAGTTTATTTGAACTACTTTATATCCCAAATCCTTGGGTTGCCCCATAAAATCAGAGAATAATTTCAGCTTTTTAGCAGTGTTTTAGAAATAAGTCACAGAAATTTGCCTATTTGATAATAGCTATTTTATGATTCATGATATATTTCTGCATGAGTGGGAGGAAGAGACTATTACTGGGAAGAGACTCTCCTACAGTAATTAAGTTTGCATCCAAGGATGATTTTTAAAAATCCCAACATCCAGGCTGCATCCCAAATAACTCAACAGACTTTCTGGGTATGGGATCAGGCTTTACTTTTAAAGCTTTTCATGTGTTCCCATATGCAGTTAAAGTTGGGACCCACTCTAGTGATGGCTTTACACTTTAGCAAGTCATCAGGATTATGGGGAACCCTAGGGCCTTAACCTCAGAGATTCTGTATTCAATAGGTCTAGGGCTAACACCTGGGGGATTTTCACTTTTAACCAGAATCCCCATATATCCTCCTCCCCTTGGTGATTCTGGCTGAGTAGTCTTAGGACCACATTTTGGAAAACCCTGGTATTGACAAGTAATCTATTTAAACGATTCCATTTTAAATTCATAAAGTTCTTTTTTTTTTTTTTTAAAAGTTTATTTCTTCTTCTTTTTTTAATTTTTTTTTATTTTTTTTTTTATTTATGATAGTCACAGAGAGAGAGAGAGAGGCAGAGACACAGGCAGAGGGAGAAGCAGGCTCCATGCACCGGGAGCCTGATGTGGGATTCGATCCCGGGTCTCCAGGATCGCGCCCTGGGCCAAAGGCAGGCGCCAAACCGCTGCGCCACCCAGGGATCCCTAAATTCATAAAGTTCTAAACCAGTGTAAAATTCTCATGAACAATACACATTCAGTCTTATCCAAGTCACCACATGTGGAACTTCACTTTGCTTTCAGAAGTGTGGTAAAATTTAAAATTAGCACCTTACAGTTTTGAGTTTGACTTTTTGTGCATCATTGTGAAGCTGCCTTAATTCACCAGACAAGAGGCAAGGAACTGCTTTTGACTGCTGAGATGAATCTGGGAAGGTTTCCGGAGACTAGGTTTGCTCTCATTGCTGGATTTACCCCCAGGTTTCAGCCTATTGTTGTAGCTAAATTTATTAAACTTTAAAAATAAGCTTTTATTAGAATTTTCTTTGTCTTTTAGGTTTTTAGCCATCTACTGAGATTTCTATAACTTTACCGTGGTTTCACTAAATGAAAACCTTTCTAATGAAACTCGTATGAGGCTGCTACATTTAATGTCAGACTTCCTGTTTGCTTTGTAATAAAATACAACTAAAATTTGCACGTGTTTAATTTTTCTCAAGTTCCCTTTCAGCTTCTTGGACTTGACATTCCTTGGAGACACACCATGTGTTCTTCTTGTGAAATCTGAGCTGTAAGCATACTCTGTGTTTAACCCCTGCCATAGACCCCAGTATAAATTGTTCTTGGGAAAGAACAATTTATAAAATGGGAAATAACTTTTATAAATCTTTCTTTCATTTTCATTGAGGTTTAACCCAAGTATACTAAGTATACTAAGTACCCACCCTCCCAAAAAGAAAAAAACAATATTGTTGGAGCTCTTAATGTTTTGTGGACAAAAAGGTATATTCACTAAACAGCACCAAATATAGAGTACTGTAAATTGGCTCTTAAAAGAATTAGGGTAATTACTAATTAACATGGCAATGTGATGATATCATGGGCCCTTCTGAAGCAGGCAACCTTATAATTTATGGCCTGTGGGCCTAGCATTTGGTAATTTGAAAATGATAAGGCTGATTGAGAATAGCCATTTCTTTTTATTTTTTAAATTTTTTTAAAGATTTTATTTATTTATTCATGACACACACACAGAGAGAGAGAGAGAGAGAGAGAGAGGCAGAGACACAGCCAGAGGGAGAAGCAGGCTCCATGCAGGGAATCCCATGTGGGACTCAATCCTGGGACTCCAGGGTCATGCCCTGAGTTGAAGGCAGGAGCCCAACCGCTGAGCCACCCAGGCATCCCAAGAATAGCCATTTCAACTCTTATCCTTGATAGTTGACTTTAAGCCCTGGTTACTTAAACAGCTGCTTTTATCTCTGCCATTCACAGTTACTCTCAGTGTCTAGGGCCGAGGTGTCCTGGTAAGAATCAGCATCTAGACCAGGAGTGATGTGTAACTCTGAAACACAAATCTTCCTGGTGACTCACCAGTCCAGGACCAAGGAGAAGATGCCCCACTGAACTCAGGTATGGTTCTGCCATTTCAGGGAAAATCTGGCTGTGCCCAGAATATACAGGCATACCTTGGAGATACTGCAGGTTTGTTTCCAGACCACTGCAGTAAAGCAGATATCACAGTAGAGCAAGTCCAATGAATTTTTTGGTTTGTCAGTGCATATAAAAGTTATATTTACAAACTTTAGCCTACTAATTGCATAGTAGAATTATGTCTAAAACAACAGTAAATATACCTTAATCTAAGAATATTTTATTGTTGGGGTGCCTGTGTGGCTTGGTTGGCTCAGGTTGTGATCTCAGGGTCATGAGATTGAGCCCTATATCATGCTCCATGCTGGGTGTGGTGCCTGTTTGAGATTCTCTCTTTCCCTCTTCCTCTGCATCCCCCCCCCTTCATGCTTTTTTATTTTGTCTGAATTTTTTTTAATTGTTGAAAAGCATTAATCATCATTTGAGCTTTCAGTGTCTAATAGTCTTCTTGTGGGTAGAGAGTCTGGCTTCCATGCTGATAGCTGCTGGAAGGTTGGGGTAGCTGTGGCAGCTTCTTAAAATAGGACAACAGTGAAGTTTGCTGCATCATCAATGGACTCTTCCCTTCATGAATGATTTCTCTGTAGTATGTGATGCTGTTTGATACCATTTTACCCATAGTAGAATTTCTTTCAAAATAGGAACAGTTCTCTCAACCCCTGCTGCAGTTCTATCAACTGTTTATGGACTATTCTAATCCTTTGTTGTCATTTTAACAACCTGCAGAGCATCTTCACCAGGAGTAGATTCCATCTCAAGAAACCAATTTCTTTGCTCACTCATAAGAAGCAACTCCTCGTCTGTTACGGTTTCATTAGGAGATCACAGCAATTTAGTCAAATTTTTAGACTCCACTCCTAATTCTGGTTCTCTTGCTATTTCTGCCACATCTGTAGTTACTTCCTCCACTAAAGTCTTGAATCCTGCAAAATCATCCTTGAGAGTTAGAATCGACTTCTTCCAAACTCCTGTTCATACTAATATTTTCACTTCTTTCCATGAATCAACAATGTTCTTAATGATATCAGGAATGGTGAATCCTTTCCAGAAGATCTTCAATTGACTTTGCACAGATCTATCAAAGGCAGCTATCTATCTATGGCAGCTACAGCCTTAAACAATGGGGATTTCTTAAATAATAAGACTTGAAAGTTGAACTTACTCATTGACCTATAGGCTGCAGAATGGATGCTGTGTTAGCAGGCATGAAACAACATTCATCTCACTGTCCATCAACCTCAGGTTGGCTGACCAGGTACAAAATATGTCAAAGAGCAGTCATTTTTTGAAAGGAATCTTTTTTTCTGAGCATTAGTTCTCAACAGTGGGCTTAAAATATTCAGGAAATCATGCTGTAAACAGATGTGCTGACATTCAGGCTCTGTTGTTTCATTTATAGAGTACAGGTAGAGTGGATTTAGCATAAAATTTAGTGGATTTAGTATAATCTTCTTAAGAGCCCTAGGAATTTTGGCTTCAACTTGAAGTCACCAGCTGTATTTGCCCCTAACAAGAGTCAGCCTATGCTTTGAAGCTTTGAAGCTAGACATTGACTTTACCTCTCTAGCTATGAAAGTTCTAGATGGCATATTCTTCCAATAGAAAGCTATTTCATCCACATTGAAAATCAGTTGTTTAGTGTAGCCACCTTCATGAATTATCTTAGGTGGATCTTTTGCGTAACTTGCTGCAGCTTCTCCATTAATACTTGCTGTTTTATCTTGCACTTTGATGTTATGGAGATGGTTACTTTCCTTAAACTTAATGAACCGGCCTTTGGTTTCAATTTTAAAATAGTTGTATCTCAGGAAATAGGGAGACCCGAGGAGAGAGAAAGAAATGGGGGAACAACTGGTTGGTGTAGTAGTCAGAACAAACACAATATTTGTTGATTAAGTTTGCTGTCTTATATGGAAGTGTTTTGTGGTTCCTCCAAACAATTACAGTAGTAATAAATATCACTGATCACAGATCATTGTACAAATATAATAATGAAAAAATTTAAAATACCAAAATGTGACACAGAGATCTGAAGTGAGCTAATGCTATTGGAAAAATGGCACTGGTGGACTTGCCCCATGCAGGGTTGCCACAGACCTTCAATTTGGAAAAAAAAAAAAAATGCAGTATCAATGAGATCACAATAAAGTGAAGGGCAGTTAAACAAGGTATGCCTGTATCACATTAGTGAATATTTAGCTTTATAATGAGAGGAGTTGGGTAGAGGGAGACTTTTTTTTTTTTAATTTTTTTTTTTAATTTATTTATTCATGATAGTCACAGAGAGAGAGAGAGAGAGAGAGAGAGAGGCAGAGACACAGGCAGAGGGAGAAGCAGGCTCCACGCACCGGGGGCCTGACGTGGGATTCGATCCCGGGTCTCCAGGATCGCGCCCTGGGCCAAAGGCAGGCGCCAAACCGCTGCGCCACCCAGGGATCCCCGGGTAGAGGGAGACTTAACCTTCAGTGCATCCATTCATTCGACAAACATTTTAGGTCACTTACTGGATGCCAGATTTGCTTGGGCATTGGCAATATAGTGGAGAAATATAAAGCAGTAAAGAAGAAGAGAAAAAATGGTTGGAGGGGTAGGTGTTATAATTTTAAAACTAAAAATCAAAGAAGGTCTTACTGAGAAAGTGACATTTGAATAATGTCCTGTGAGAGGAGACAGAGTCATTTGGAGAAAGTAGTCTAGGCCGAGAAAAGAGTAGATGCAAGAGTCCTGAAACAGAGAGTACCAAGCTAGTCAGAGGCCAGGGATCTGGGTTGTTAGGGTTAGGTGGACTATAACACTGGTTGGAGCTAACCAAGTATACCCAATTAGCCACTAGTTAAAAATGGTTACTTGCTAGGCTTGGAAATGGAGGCCCCTCCTAACTGCCCATTTCTCCTCATCTTCCTCTGCTCCTCCTCCACCCCTCTTTTTTCTTGTCTTTCAGACTTGTTATCCTCTGTTGAAAGTTTTCTTCTTATGGATCTCTGAGTAAGGAGACTAAAGATTCAGAATTAAATGGTCATGGTCTTGTCCTCAAAGGGAACATTCCAAAAGATGATTCTGACATCTTCTAACAATATATGAAGACACTTCTAACCACATGAAAAGCACAGGAGATAATTGCATTTGATAACTCAGCTTTATAGTAAAAATTAAAAATGTCAATTTGTGGTAGAGGATTGGCCTGTATTCTGATCTGGTGAGGAAGGGTTTAAGCTGGTTTGGACATCTCTAGGAGGTTCTGTGGTGGTGCAGGAAGCAATATTTGGGCCTTGGCTTCAGACAGATGTTGAATTTGAACCCTAGTTGTGAAATTTTCTGAACTGCAGTTTTTTCATTGTCCTTGAGATTTTTCATGAGGTTTAAAAATATGGCAAATAAGTGCATCAAGGTGGCTCAGTTGGTTAAGTGTGTAACTCTTGATTTCAGCTCAGGTCATGATCTCAGGGTTATGAGATGGAGCCCCATGTTGGGCTCCACACTCAGTGGGGACTCTGCTTGAGATTCCCTCCCTCTGCTCCTCTCCCCACTTTTTACACTTGTACTCTCTCAAATAAATAAATAAATAAATAAATCTTTAAAATAATAAATATATGGCAAATACCTTGTTCATAATTGGAGGCCAATAAATTTTAGGAGTGTCTTTATAAATGTTTAGGTATAAATAGTGAAAGAAGTCCAGCAGAGGAAGAAAAGAGAGAAGGAAGTGAAGGGATGTCTTTTAGGAGAAAAGAGAGAGGAGCATATTTGTAGGCTGAAGGCAAGAAGCCAGTGGAGACTAAAAAGGTGAGAGGTCATGCCTTTTCACTTTCACACATTCCTACAGGGACACTGTTGTCATCACTTCCTTATAGAGCTGCCTCTGTGCCTCATGGCTGGTGAGGCAGTCATGAATAGAAGTGGGGTGGAGTGAGTGACAGGGGCTACTGGGATCCTGGTAGCCCATGTTTGTCAATAATTACCTTCTGGGTGTGGGTTCAGTAGCTGACAACAACCGTGGGTTTAACTAAAGTGATTTATGGCCTGATCTGTCATGGGAAAGAATTAGTGCAGGTCAACCTTGGTGAAGAGGAGACTTTCAGTTTGACCCCTTTGAACCTTGATAGCTGTGGAAAGATGTCACCAGCCCTCTTACAAGGAAATGAGAGAATGGATATAAAGCCCAAATGCAACATCTGGCACATAGGAGATGTTTAATCAATGACTGCTGTCTATTATGACAACTGCCCAGTAACATAGTGTATATATATATTTAAAGTATTATTGGCTTTATTCTAAATGTGGTATAATCTTAATGCATTTCAGCATCAGGTAGTATTTCACGAGAATAAAATTATTATAGATAGAAATAGAAAATAATAATTCATCTCAATAGTTTTAGGCCTATGAGAGAGAAATGTATGTAAAACCAAAGCACACAGGTGACATTTGCTTAGAAGAAAAAATGATTCTTCTATCAGAAGCAACTCATGGCTTCCTTTGATTCTAGCCTCTCAAAATAAAAATGTAACTCTTTCATTTATCCTTTGGTGTCTTAAAAAATACAAATTGGGGATCTCTGTGTGGCTCAGTGGTTTAGTGCCTGCCTTCAGCCCAGGGCGTGATCCCGGAGTCCTGGGATCGAGTCCCATATCAGGCTCCCTGCATGGAGCCTGCTTCTCCCTCTGCCTGTGTCTCTGCCTTTCTCTCTCTCTGTGTGTCTCTCATGAATAAATAAAATATTTTAAAAAATACTAAAATTGGTTTAAAGTGTAGTTCATCATCACTCATGAAATGAAAAGCTGCTGCCTCTTACACTAGATAAAATGGTCCCATCCCATAATCATGTACATATGGGGATGGAAATGAAATCCAGAAAAAGAAATACAACCTATTATACTTGAGAATTGTGTGTCACTGGAAATCCAGTTAGGACAAGCTGACTTCATTCTCTTTGGCCAAAAAGATCATGCTACTTAACAGGGGGAAAAAAGGAAATTTGAGAAAACAATTCAAGCTTTTCCTCTGTACTCTAAAATTCACGCATTTGTATACAAGAAACTTTTGTGTTATTTTATCGTTTCTTACTATATACTAGTTGCTTCAATATATTTCCCACATGAACACACAAAACAATCTCATTAGAAAAAAATCATTATCCTCATTTTCAGATGAGAAAAGGGTTTAGAATATCTGTCTTGCACCAGCTAGAATCATGCATAGCACCAGAGATGAGATGTGAGCTTGAATCTTGTCCATTATGCCAAAAATAGGTATTCTTTCTACCTTATCACTTTGTTGTACATGCTTAAATGTTTTCTCTTCTCTTTCTACTTGGCTTCTACCTACTGTCTCTTCTGTCCCACTAATATGTTCTTGCATTCCAATCTTGTGTAACACCTCTGCCATCTACTGCCCCAGTATCCCTTCTGTAAAGATGTCTAGGAGTCAAGGCAGTTATTTACGAAAGATACTGCCAAGTAGTAAGTTCCTCTATGGTCATGTAGTATGTTCCTCTAGGGTCATATGGAGTATGGATTCTTGGATCCATATTGTGGGCATTATCTGAAAATTTGTTAGGCCTTCAAATTTAGACAATAAAATGGCAATAAATGTTGGTGATAAATATTAACAAAATATCTCAGTTTTATGGGAAGCACTGAGGGGTTCCTATACAGTGAAAATCATAATTTTTAAGGAGTTGCATCAGATCCAACTCTATTTGTTTCCCTAGACATTCCTATCTCATATTTGTGAATTAGATGTTTTTCAGTAGTTTGTTTTGTAAAAAAAAGTCATGTTTTCACCCTGATTAATTCAGACCCACTGTAGGATGCTCATCAGAACTTAGAACTCAGTTCAGAGTAGATTGTCATGATGAGCACTTTTATTTTATTTTATTTATTTGTGTGCAATATGGATCTTCATGCTAATGATGAAAATTTATATTCTAGCATGTACTGAATATCTTTGTACATGTTTTTATAGCTTAATGGTCATAGAAAGCTGTCCTCTGCTACTCCTGTCACTGAGAACCCATTACTATCTGGTACAATAAGAAGGGAGGGCTGTTAATAGCAGCCATTTCATATTTCACAAAGTTTAGAGGTTGGCTATAGATGGTTCCATTTTGTCTTTGAAAGATGCTGATTAAACCGAGAAATTACTTTGGCTGTCTGATTGATTCTCATTTGTGGATGGTTAGAAGGCAAGTTTCTATACCTTTAAGAATTGGAAGTCATCATGTCTGTCTCTGGTTTTGCCTCAGCTTCCGCAGACAATATAGAGACGTACAGAGAGCATACTCCCTCCCAGTTCAGAGTTATTTATGACAACTTAAAATCCACAACTTGAAAAGTCTTGAAAGTGTGTATTCTCTTAGAGAATATGAACATTTGACTTTTCTTTCTGGAAGAAATAAAAGATGAAAACAATGTTATTTCAATCTGCACCATGGGTTTAATTACTTAGGAGCCTTCTCCTGTACTTCTGGCCTATTTGGCAATCCACATCCGTGAATCATCCGAAAAACAAGTGGGCAAGCAATTATAAGTGACTTTGAAAAACAAAGATAGGATTGTGAAGCATTTGTTCTACATATATTTTTATTTCAGTGTAAAATTTCCTAGCACTGTCATATGTAAAAATGATGTAAGAAATGTCATTTTTTTTGTTTTTAATGATTAATTCTGTGCATTTCACATATTTTATAAACATTCTGTGTGGGCTACTTAAACATGATAGAGAATTGTTGTATGAGGAATATTGTTTTTCTAGTTCTTTTTGTGTGTTCTCCCTACCCCATCAAATGTAACCACAGCAGTAACTGCATGTAATTAACTATAGTCTACTAAGGGGCACACTAAATGCATATCCTCAGATTTTAATGGACATTTAATGTAATCTATTCCAAAGAGTGGAAATATTTACAGAAGTTGGTTCTCACCTTTCTTGAATGATAAAGGAAAAATCCATTTAGCAGATTAAAAAAGTATACTTTGCAAATATGAGTCTATAAAATCAGACTGATGGATCAATGGATGAATTAGCGTCAAACCACAAATATCTAAGCAACGTACATAGATTTTTCTGCTGTTGCAGACATTTCCACTGGTCAGGTGAAGGCTGTAAATCAGGTTTCCTCTGTTAGCTTTGGTTGCCTCTTTCCTTTTGATTTTGTAATCCCCAGAGATCTAAGCTTTATAACCGATGTATCCTAAAACTCTCCACAATAGGTTTCTCTTTAATATATAACAAATATTAATTGACCACAGAGAAAAATCCAAGACATTGTCATGGATTAATATTCAATATGTATGGCTAAAAAAATTCAAAAAATTATTGGTAAGTATTCCCCTGTACACAGAGAATGGAAATGAGCCAAAACCCGGGGACAATTACTAGATTCCTTCCCTTTCTCCCTGTCTCTTTTTTAAAAAGATTTTATTTATTTATTCATGAGAGGCAGAGACATAGGCAGAGGGATAAGGAGGCTCCCTTATCCCGGTAGGGAGCCCAATGCAGGACTTGATCCTAGGACCCTGGAATCATGACCTGAGCTGAAGGCAGATGCTCAACCACTGAGCCACCCAGGTACCTACCCCCTTTTTCTTCTTTTCTTTCCTCTTCTCATCTTTCCTCTTCTCTTTTCTTTTTCTTTCTTTCCTTCCTTCCTTCTTTCTTTGTACATACATTGAAATACACTTTATGGTAGATGTTGTTCAAGCAATCAAAAAATAAGAATTTATTTTAAATGAGTAAGTCAAATCAGTTTTAAAATTCCTTTTGAGCTTATTCTCTCTTATCTGTGCTCTAAATGGTATACAGCCTAAAAGGTGTTCAAGCAATATAAAGAAATGATTCCAAATATATTGTAAATGCTGCAGTAGACTGAAGGTAGTTAAGGATTTTTTTGAGTTTATAGATTGAAGAGAAAAAAAGGACAAGAATTTTTGGTGAAAACATAAGTAGAAATTTTCCAAGAGTGCATTTTGAAGGAAGAATTAAAATAAGTGTGAATGAGTTGGGATCGTTGCCAGATACTGACAGCTGAAATGTAGTGTGCTCACTATTTGCCAGCAATTATTCTAACTACATTAGATGCCATTGTAAAATGGCTCAGTGAGGTAGCTTGTACCAGCTGCCCTTTACAGGTGCTGAAATCTTAAGTCATTTGCTGGTGAGACTTGTAGAATAGAATGGAAACCTGGGGACAGGTCATCCTGCTTCCAAGAGGCAGTCTGGTAATCGCTGTGCCATGCTGCTTGCAGGTGACATTGCAGGGAACTGGAGGGCAAATTGTATCAAGGAATCTAACTTATCCTGTACTACTAGTGTTTTCCTTTTAAAGTCTGAAGCTTTGGTCTTCAAAACAAGGCCAAAGGCCTTTATATCTGCATTATAGACTTTCGTGTTGGGGCCTTGGGATGTAGTTAAAGGTGACTGATTGACTATATATATATTTTTTTACCTCTTCCTCCTGAGACCAGTTGAGTGGTAGTAAAGAAGTAAAAATCATATAGACCCAAACAGACAGAAAGCCATAATATGAGAAGGGGAGTGTTAATGAAAAAAGTGTTGATGTTCCTGGCAGAGCCATTGGAGGTTAAGATTCTGAAAGAGGGCACTACTGAAAATACAAAGATTATTTGAAAGTCAGTATTCAGAATCCAAAATGCAGGCAGGAAGGCAGGCATCTAGCATTTTAACTGAAAACCAGCGTGTTCTTTTGTGGAGAGTTTAACTTCAGAGGCTGAAGATTCAGACACTACATTCTCTCTGCTCTTCTCTACTCATGGAACACCTGCAGGACGAGTCTGTTTCCCCCACCCCCAAAAGGGGGATCAGAAAGCACTTTTTTTGGAGATATTAAAAGTCCTCAAAAATAAATGGCAAATTGAGGCAGTTTTATTTTCCAAGTGTAAGTTATAATTATATATATATATATATATATATATATATATATACCTGTGAGGTGGGAAATACACATATCCTGACCATTCTTCCATGGGGATACTGAGATGTTCAGTCTCTGCACATTCCCCTTGAATCTGGGAACCAGTGTGATTGCTGTGAACCAGTATGGCTAAAGTGATGTTCTGCAACTGCTGGAGCTAGACAATAAAAGGGATATAGCTTTATAGCTTTTACCTGGAGACCTTTCTCTCTCTCTCAGTTCACATACTTTAGGAGCCCTGAGCCAACATGTAGGATGTCTGGCTTTCCCGAAACTGCCACGCTGGAGAGATTACTTGGAGAGATTGCACAGAGATAGACACCTGTCTGAGGATCCCTAAGTATTGCAGTTCCCAGCCCTTGAGCTGCTCTAGATGATGCCAAGTAGAGCAGAGACCAGATGTCCCTGATGAGCACTGCTCCAAGTCCAGATTCATAAGAAAAATAAATGTTGCTTTTGTCATAAGCCACTACATTTTGGGATGGCTTGGTATGCAGCATTAGGTAACTGGAATACCCACACACTGACATGGGGGGCTCTTAGAATGGCGTAAGTGGAAGTTCTACTCCAGAACACCCTAAAGTTCTAGTTAATGATTTTCATTTGTAATCAGAGAATTTCCAATCATATCTTTGGTGCCTTAGTGTCTTATTGTTAAAGACAAATGGACAGTCATGGACTAGTGTCCACTGTCAGCTTCTTTTCAAAAACAGAGACAAGAATAAACATGAAATGAACCCAAAGAAACAAAGGTAATTCAGGAATGACAAGGAACATTTCACTCTGCATATTCAGAAATAGGCAAAGATTATTATACTCAGAAAACAATAAAAGGAAGCTATGGAGAAGTAGAAATTAGAAAAAGAGAAGTTTTGCAAGTTTGATATGTAATTGCTGAAATAGAGAATTATGTAAATAGCTGGAAGTTAGTCAAAGAACCCTCCTAGAGAGTGAAAAAAGGAGAAAAAGACATTTAGAAAAACAATGAAAGACCAGAGTATATCTTTAATGTCTAACATTTGTATGAAAGGAGTTACAGAGATAGAGAACAGATAAAACAAAATTAGGAAATCATCACAAAAGTAATAGAATAATACTTCTAAAAATGGATGGATATGGGTCCAAGTGAGTTCCCAGTAGCATGACTGAAAAAAGATTCACTCCAAACCACCTAATGATGGACCAGGGATACAGGAGAAGATTCTAAAACTTTCCATAGAGGAAAAATAAAATCACCTCATTCATAAAGGCATAAGCATCAGAGTGTGCTTTTTGACTAAAAGTGACTTCCCACTTACTAATCCATATCTGGTCATTTGATCAATATAGAACGTTAGCTAAAATAAAGACACTTTTGCATATGTGAGGATTCATGCACTCATGCATTCTTTGAAAGTGTCCAGTGAATGTTTTTCATCACAGTGAAGAAACAAATCAAGAACAGGAATGCTTTTCAAGAAACAGTGAATACAACTCAAAAGAGCAATAAAAAGAGTGTTCAAGATGATGCCTGGGCAGCAATCATGGGATTAGATCAGAGCGGAGCAAGAGGATTGGGGGCTCCAGGAAGAAGATGGCCTGGAAATAAGGGGGGCTTGATAGAACATATGATGTAATACTGCATGGAGAGTATGAGTGGGGAGAGCACATAGCAGATATGGTGGAGCATTTGGGAAAAAATGAAGATATGTGTATTGAAAATTATGTAAATCAAGAAGCAAGGCAACTATTAAATTCAGGAAAAGGAATAAAGTATAAGAAAGACAATGAAAAAAAAAGACAATGTAATCATTTAATAAAATGCTTTTATATTACTTGACAGTGAATAGTATTTACATGGTTAATTTTGTAAACATCAATTATTCATTTAACTAAAATAGTAAAATAATTATATTAGAAGGAGGAGGAAGGAAGATAGTGGTATAAGAGCACTCAGTCCTTTTCTATCATAATAGGAAATCAATAGTTACAGTGTAAAATTGATTAATCAAGAACTAGTCAAAGAATTAGATTACTTAAAGAAATGGAGACATTTTCCAGGAAAAATAGCTAGAAGGGTTACAGTGGTAGAAGAGAATGAGATCAGGTTTTGGACTAGGTCAGGAACTGCTGTTTTTCATTAGAAGTAGAACAACAATATATATTAGTTTACCCGTGACAGTTCTGGTTTATGCTTCATGTTCCATATTCCATTTTCCATTTGGTTTGATATTGTGCCAGACAAAAGTGTCCCAAGTTGGATAAGAAATTGTATGATCACTTTCATTATAAACATTTTGGTTTAACTTGATATTTTAAAAAGATGTAGGTATACTTTTGTTATAGAAAATAAAGGTTTAAAAATAGAAAAAAAGGTTATTGGTTTGTGATCTTGTCTTTGCTTAGAGGGAGTGATGAAAGCTTGGAAGCATGTATGATATTGATTGAGATGGTGGAGGATGGGAAAGGCAGCACTGACAGGGAACTTACTTTACCTCCTTGCTGTCCTACTGTGGACAGTGCTACAAATATGTCATCTTCTCATCCGATGCTAACAGGATGGACTCCTGGGCCAACTTAGCACTATTTCAAGAAGGCAGACAATAGTTGGAAAACAAAGACTTGAGAACTTTGGGAATATCAAAATAAATCCTGGCACAAGAAATGAATGCCATGTTGAGAGTAGGGAAACATAATTGATGTGTCGCGTGAACTTTGGAGTAAAGAGGCAGAAACCTAAATCATTTCAACCTGGATTTTAGCATCCATATGCTGGTGTGAAGAGGGCTGGAGAGAGGATGAGACTTATGTTTGTTCCCTTCCCCACACACTGGACCTTGAAGAATGCTGCTATTAACATGTAAATAGTTGGAAATGCCTTTATCCCAAATTCCTACACACTAAACTAATTTTCCTTGGGGTGGAAGAGGTGAGGTGGATGCAAAGTGGCAGCCTAACCTGTTGCTTGAAATTAGCAATGGATTTTATGCCAGCCTCAAATTCTGTTAGAGGACTCTTTATGGAGCCGGATTAGACCAAGTCTGTCAGGCACCATTTTCTTCTGCTTCTGGAAAATATAGTTTAGATGTACTTTCATTTATTCAAGCTCTTAGTGGAGATGGTTTTTTCTTAATCTTCAAATAGTTTAAAGGAGGAAGAGATCCCAAAGCCACCTACTTCTACTTTCTACTGAGAAGAAAAAGCAAACCTTTTTGGAATATGTGAACACTTGACTGAAATCTCATAACACTTATGGGAAAAAATATACAGGAAATTTGGAAAAACAATCCAGGTTTTTCCTTTTATACTCTAAAATTCAGAAACTTGTGTGCAAGGAGCTGCCCTATTATTTTATTGGTTCTCCTTATGTATTGGTTCTTCTTATGTAGGTGTTAAATGTATACTCAACATGGAACACACACAAGAATTCTATTAAAAAATCATTATCCCCATTTGCAGATGAGAAAAGGGTTTAAAATAAGGTTTTTTTTTTTTTTTTTTTTTTTTTTGGCACCAGATAGCTTCATGCATGGGATTTGAACCCATGTCTGTGTGATTAAAAAGAAGTGTCTTTCTACTTGACCACTTTGTTGGTGTGTGTTCAAAAGGTTTTCTTTCTCTTTTTATTAGGTCTCTACCCATCATCTCTTCTTTTCCATTGATATCCTCTATCTTCCATCCAACTCCAGGCTACATCTGCTATCTACTGCAGATTTTCTACTGGTACAGGTTTCACAAAAGTTTCTAGGATGCTGGACAATTGTTGACAAAGAACACTGTCATGCAGTAAGTTCCTCTAGGCAGTGCTATTTAGACAGTGGTCTAGGCAGCATGGGCATCACATGGGAACTTGTTAGATATGGATGTTCTCAAACACTACCCCAGACCTTCTATATCAGAAACTCTGGGAGTAGGGCTTGGGTGCAACCTGTGTTTTAAAAACCTGCCCATGTAACTGTGGATCTTTCTGCCATTATAGATTAGTTTGCATTTTCAAGAATTGTATGGCCTGTTTTCTTGGTGTGGCTTATTTCACTCAGCATAGCTATTTTCAGATTCATCCATATTTTTGTGAATATCAAGTTTATTTTTATTGCTAAATAGTATTTCATTGTGTGGATATAGCAAAATTTATTCATTCACTTACCTGTTGATGGACTTTGGGGTTCTTTTCCGATTCTGGTTATTACAACTAAAGCTTCTGTAAACATTTGTGTATATATCTTTGCATGGACATATGCATTTTTTTTCACTCAGGGTAAATAAGAAGTGGAAGGCTTGAGTGGTGTGGTAGATGTAGTTTTAGTTTTTAGAAAACTGAATTTTGTTTTCCAAAATAGTTATACCATTTTGCATTCAAACCAGCTGTATATGAGTTGCATCTTTGCCTGTACTTGATGGTTAATCTTTTTTAGTTTTCATCATTCTAATGGGTAGTGATTTCTCATTTGGTTTTAGTTTATATATTTTTAACAACAAATGGTCTTTAGCATTTTTTCACCTCTTTGGTGGTGTTTGTTCAAATTATTTGAATATTTTTAAAAATTGGATCATTTATTTATTTTTGAGGTTCTTAAAAAAGGTTTATTTATTTATTTGAGAGAGAGAGAATGAGCTCAAGAGAGAGGGACAAAGTGAAAGAGAGAAGGAGAGAGAAGGTGACTCCCCTCTGAGTGCAGAGCCTGATGCAGGGCTTGATCCCAACACCCTGAGACTATGACCTGAGTTGAAATCAAGAGTTGGATGCTCAACTGACTGAGCCACCCAGGTGCCTCATTTTTATTATTGAGTTTTAAGAGTACCTTATAGATTCTAAATATAAGGCCATTATCAGATATATATTTAGCAAATATTTCTCCTAGTCTGAGATTAGCCTTTTAATTTTCATAACTGAATTTAAAAGGACAAAGATTTAAATTTTGACAAGTCATATTTATTGACTTTTTTCCTTTTTATTTGTGCTTTTTGTGTCCTCTTAAGAAATCTTCTTCAAACTCAAGGCCATGAAGATCTTTCCCTAAAATTTCTGAGAAGTTTTGTATTTAGCTCTTATATTTAATCTTTTATCTATTTTGAGTTAATTTTTGTAAATGATGTGAAGTGAGTTGAGGTTAATAGCTTTTTACATATGGCTATCCAGTAATTCCAGCAGTACTTACTGAAATAATTCTCCTTTCTTCACACTGCATTGTCTTCATCCTTTGTTGAAAATGAATTGACCATGTATGTGTGGGGTATTTCTGAATTTTATTCCATTCCAGTAATTTATTTATCTGTTTATAATAATACCCCATTGTCTTGATTACAATTACTATAAGTCTTGAAATCAAGTAGTGCTATGGGAATATCCCAGATTTGTACTCTTTTTTTTTTTAAGATTTTATTTATTTATTTATTTATTTATTTATTTATTTATTTATTTATGACAGAGAATGCGAGCAGAGGAGAGGAACAGAGAGAAAGGGAGAAGCAGACTCCCCATCAAGCAGGGAAGCCCTACCTGGGGCTCAGTCCTAGGACCCTGAGATCATGACCTGAGCCAAAGACAGATATGCAACTGACTGAGCCACCCAGGTGTCCCTCCAGATTTGTATATTTTACAAAAGATTTTGGGGGCTATTTTAGGTATGATTTCCCATGTAAATATAAAACTAAGCTTGTCAATTTCTACATAAAATGTCACTTGGATTTGGATTAGGAATAGATTGATGCTATAGTCTATTTGGTGAGAATTGATATTTGGAATAATGAGCCTTCCAATCCATAAATATGGTATATTTCTCCATTTACTGAAGCTTTCAGTGTATAAATGTTAAGTCATATACCTATGTTCTAATTTATCCCTACATCTTTTATGTTTTGATGTTATTGTAACTGATTTGTATCTTAATATCAGTTATAATTGTCTGTTGCTGTCACTTAGAAACACAGCTGATTTTTGTATATTGACTCGATACCCTGTTACCTTGTTGAATTTACTTATTCCATAATTTTTTGTAGCTTTTGTAGGATTTGCTACATAAGTGGTTATGTGTTTAAGAATAACATTTTAGGGCAGCCCGGGTGGCTCAGTGGCTTAGCGCCTGCCTTCAGCCCAGGGTGTGATCCTGGAGACCTGGGGTCAAGTTCCACATCAGGCTTCCTTCATGGAGCCTGCTTCTCCCTCTGCCTGTGTCTCTGCCACTCTTTCTCTCTGTGTCTCTTATGAATAAATAAATAAAATCTTAAAAAAAAAAGAGAATAACATTTTAGTTTTTCCTTCTACATTATTTAACTTTTCTTTTTCTTGCCTTCTTGCACAGACTGGAACCTCCAGTATGCTGATTAGAAGTGGACATTCTTGCCTTGTTACCTACTTTAGGTGAACAATATTCAGTATGATGTTAGCTGTTGGTTCTTTGTGGAAGCCCTTCAGCCGACTGAGTTATTTCTATTCTTAGTTTCCTGGGGAATTAAAAAAAAAAGTAGTAATGGAGTGAAGGTTTTTGTCAAATACTTTTTCTGTATCTATTGAGATTATCACATGATTTTTCTTTTTATTCTATTGTTGTGGTGAATTACATTGATTTTTTTTTGTCCTTTCAAAAAATGTTTGTTTCCTATGATTAAGAATCTCTTATGGTTTGTCTCCCTCTCTGATCTTGTCTTGTTTTATTTTTCCCTCCCTTCCACTATGATCTTAAATTCCACATATGAGGAGATCTTATAATTGTCTTTCTCTGATTGACTTATTTTGCTCAGCATAATACCCTCTAATTCCGTCCATGTCATTGAAAATGGCAAGATTTCTTTTTTATGGCTGAGTAGTATTCCATTGTGTGTGTGTGTATAAATACATATACCACATCTTTTTTTAAAAAAAATTATTTATTTATTCATGAGAGACACACAGAGAGAAAGAGACAGAGACACAGGCAGAGAAAGAAGCAGACTCCATGCAGGGAGCCCGATGTGTGACTCGATCCTGGGACCCCAGGATCACACCCTGGGCCGAAGGCAGGAGCTAAACCGCTGAGCCACCCAGGGATCCCAACCACATCTTCTTTATCCATTCATCTATAGATGAACATCTGGGCTCTTTCCATAGTTTGGATATTGTAGGCATTGCTGCTATAAACATTGGGGTGCAGGTACCTCGTCATATCAGTACATTTGTACCTTTGGGGTAAATCCCTAGTAGGGCAATTGCTGGGTTTTAGGGTAGCTTCATTTTCAACTTTTTGAGGAACCTCTATATTGTTTTCCAGCTTGCATCCCCACAGTGTAAAAGGGATTCCCTTTCTCCACATCCTCGCCAACACCTTTCATTTCCTGAGTTGTTCATTTTAGCCATTCTGACTGGTATGAGATGGTATCTCATTGTGGTTTTGATTTTTATTTCCCTGATACTACGTGATGTGGAGCATTTTTTCCATGTATCTATTGGCCGTTTGTATGTCTTCTTTGGAGAAGTGTCTGTTTATATCTTCTGTTCATTTCTTGATTGGATTGTTTGTTCTTTGGGTGTTAAGTTTGATAAGTTCCTTATAGATTTTGGATACTAGCCCTTTATCTGTTAAGACATTTGCAAATATCTTCTCCCATTCCATAGATTTCTTTTTAGTTTTATTGACTGTTTCCTTTGTTGAGCAGAAGATTTTTATCTTGATGAAGTCCCAGTAGTTCACTTTTGCCTTTGTTTCCCTTGCCATTGGAGATGTGTCTAGGAAGAAGCTGCTGTGGCCTGAGGTCACAGAAGTTGCTGCCTGTGGTCTCTGCTAGGATTTTGATGGGTTTCTGTCTCACATTTAGGTCTCTCATCCATTTTGAGTCTATTTTTGTGTATAGTATAAGGAAATGGTCCAGTTTCATTCTTCTACATGTGGCTGTCCAATTTTCCCCACACCATTTGTTGAAGAGACTGTTTTTTTTTTTTTTCCTTTGGATATTCTTTCCTGCTTTGTCAAAGATTAGTTGACTATAGAGTTGAGGGCCCATGTCTGGGTTCTCTATTCTGTTCCATTGATCTCTGTGTCTGTGTTTGTGCCAGTACCACACATGATCACAGCTTTGTAATAGAGCTTTACATTAGACAGTGTGATGCCACCAGCTTTGGTTTTCTTTTTCAGCATTCCTCTGGCCATTTGGGGTCTTTTCTGATTCCATACAAATCTTAGGATTATTTGTTCCAACTCTGTGAAGAAAGTCCATGTTATTTTGATAGGGATTGCATTGAATGTACAGATTACTCGAGATAGCATAGACATTTTAACAGTATTTGTTCTTCCAACCCATGAGCATGGAACATTTTCCATTATTTTGTGTCTCCCTCAGTTTCTTTCTTGAGTGTTCTATAGTTTTCTGAGTACAGATCCTTTGCCTCTTTGGTTAGGCTTATTCCTCTGTATAATTATAAATGGGATTGGCTCCTTAATTTCTCTTTCTTCTCATTCATTGTGATTGTATAGAAATGCAACTTACTTCTGTGCATTGATTTTTATATCTTGCCATGTTGCTAAATTCCTTATGAGTTCTAGCAATTTGGGGTGGAATCTTTTGGGTTTTCCACATAAAGTATCATGTCATCTGCAGAGTGGAGTTTGACTTCTTTTTCACTGGTTTGGATGCCTTTTATTTCTTTTTGTTGTCTGATTGCTGAGGCTAGGATTTCTAGTACTATGTGGAACAGCAGTGGTGAGAGTGGACATCTCTATCATCTTCCTGACCTTATGGGAAAAGCTCCCAGTTTTTCCCCATTAAGAATGATATTCGCTGTGGGTTTTTCAAAAAGCATATGGCTTCCATGATTTTGATGTATGTTCCCTCTCTCCCTACACTGTGAAGAGTTTCAATAAAGAAAGGATGCTGTACTTTATCAAAAGCTTCTTCTGCATCAACTGAGAGGATCATATGATTCTTGTCCTTTCTTTTTTTTTTTTTTTTTTTTTTTTTTTTTTTTTTTTTTTTTTTTTTTTTTGATTCTTGTCCTTTCTTTTGTTAATGTGATGTGTCACATTGGTTGATTCGCAGAGGTTGAACCACCCTTGGAGCTCAGGAATAAATCTCACTTGGTTGTGGTGAGATTGGTCCTTGGTGAGGTTGTGGTCCTTTTAATGTACTGTTGGATCCTATTAGCTAGTATCTTGGTGAGATTTTTTTGCATCTGTGTTCATGGGGGATATTGGTCTGTAATTCTCCTTTTTGGTGGATCTTTGTCTGGCTTTGGGATCAAGGTAACGCTGGCTTCATAGAAAGAGTTGGGAAGTTTTCCTTCCATGACATTGACTGATCTTTGACTGCTAAATTAACTTTGTGTTTCTGAGGTAAATCCCACTTAATCACAACATATTATCCTTTTCATGTATTGTTGGAATTCATTTGCAAAAATTTTAAAAGAATTTTTGTATACAACCCCAAGAAAATACTGGTTTGTAAATTTCTTTTCTTATAATAACTTTGATTTTGTTATCTGGTTAAGGCTGACTTTATTTATTATTTATTTTTTTAAATATTTTATTTATTTATTTATGAGAGACAGAGAGAGAGGCAGGCAGAGACATAGGCAGAGGGAGAAGCAGGCTCCATGCAGGGAGCCCGATGTGGGACTCAATCCTGGGACTCCAGGATCACACCCTGGGCCGAAGGCAGATACTCAACTGCTGAGCCACCCAGGCGTCCCAAGGCTGACTTTATAGACTGAGTTTGGACATTTTCCTTATTCGTTATTTCCTGGAAAAGTTTGTATAGAATTAAATATTGGTGGAATCCAGCAGTGAGGTCATTTGTGCCACAAATTGTCACTGTGTGATTGTGTGAATATATGTTCCTACAAATTTAATAAATATTCAGATTATCTATTATTTCTTGAATGAGCATTATCCATTTCATCTAAGTTTAATGGCAAAATTTGTTTAAAATATTCTTTTATCATTTTAATACCCGTGACTTTTATAGTTATGTGACCACTTTCATTCCTGATATTAATACTTTGTATTTTTCTCACTTATTTCCTGTTCAGTATAGTTAGTAGTTGATCAATTTTATTGATCTCACAAACCAGTTTTTGATTTTTAAATTTTTCTCTATTACTTTTTTGTTGATTTTTCTTCTCTCCTTAATTTTTTCTTTTTTAAAAAATTATTATTTTTATTTTTAAAGTAAGTTCTACATGTAATGTGGAGCTTGAGCTCACAACCCCAAGATCAGAAGTTGCATTCTCTACTGACTGTACCAGCCAAGTGCCAGTAATTTTTTTTTCTTTTTAGTGTTTACTTTAGATTTAATTTGTTCTTTTCCTCTAGTTTCTTAAGGAAGATACTGAGTGTACTGATTTGATATCTTTCTTCTTTTCTAATATAAGTATTTAGTGCTGTAAATTTCCTTTTAAGTGCTATCTTGCTGGATCCCATGCCTTTTGATATGTTGTGTTTTCCTTTTAATTTGTTTCCAAAGTGGTCACTACTTTGAAAAGGACCCTGACTAATTAGTCTTATATCTTTCACTAGGGAACAAGTGAAGACATTTTGTTTTAACAAGAAAGACCTGAGTTATTATATAGGAGGTGTATATAGGTGTATATTGTGTGAATGGATTGAGCAATGCAAGGGGGTGGGCTGTATCAGATACCTTTTATGTGACAACTCAGATGTTTTTGGATTTACTTCTTTCTAGAGTATTTGAACACTTGATACACTGAGCTGTTGCAGCACTGACTTCAAAAGAGAAAAATATGACAGTGCTTTGCTTTATGCCTATGCTGTGTGCTTTTCACCTTTTACTCTATGATGTCCTTTTTTGCTGCTGACATGTGAGACACTACAGGACAAGAGTCACTTGGTCCCCATGCATGGGCAACCCAGGAATACAGGGATATTAGTGTCAGTGTCCATGAGAGATGTTAACTAGTGGATAAATGTTTCTTCCCTTCTCGCCTTGGGTGGATTGTTCTGAGTTAGTAGTTTATACAGCCTACTGGGAGATGATTACAGAAGACAGAAAGATCCGAGAGGTTGTGTAAACTATTTACATTTGTTTTCTCTCCATTGACTCATTTTCTCTTTCCTCCCCTCCTGCTTCCTGGACATTGTACTCCCAAATAAAAGAGTAGCAGATCACCTTTCACCTTAGATTTTGCTTTCTGGGAAATCCAGACTAAGGCAGAAAATAATCAATAAATGATAACTTAGTATTTATTATTTCAATTAATTTTATTTAAAATTATTTTATATTCATCAAGGTCTATTATGACTGAAAAAGTCAAGATAAGAATATACAAAGTATGACCGAGTTTTAATTTAGCCAGATTTGCTGGAGGCCATCAAGAGGTGTGAGCCCTGGTTGACCCTACAGTTAGATTCAGGCAATTGGAGGCTCCTCACCACCTTCCCTGTCCCTGAAATCTATGTTCTGCCTGCCATTCTCATAGTAAGAGCTGTTTGAAGGACATAGCTTTGAGAGAGTAAGCTGTTGTTGAGGCCATTTGGACTGAATACATAACTGAACCCAGTTAAGGCCCCTCTGTAAACTTTTAAGATTCTGGTGTAGAGAGCTACTTATTTTGCAGCCACCCAAGACAAGCCCTATGTGTAAGTTCCCCTGATCATTAATCCTGCCACCTTTCAGTTTGGAGCTGCCAACCTGTTTTGTTTGATTTCTTCTTGCCTTCCTTGTATGCGGGCCCATTTGTGATCTAACAGCCAGTGTTACTCTTCTGAAACTGAAGCATTGTTGTGAGTTTTTCCTGTCTCCACTTGGTACTAATTCAACAATTATTTTCCTCTGAGGATTACATTTCCTTCTTAAGTATGGTGTTTGCATTTTGGGTTTGGGTTTCCAGCATCAGGGAGCCAGTGTGAGGTTTTAAAAACTATCTAGGAGATTAGAGCCCTTGTAGTTTTGTTTGAAAAGTGAATACTCTCTGATTCTGTGTCTATGATAACCTGTATTTTTAAATAAGCCACCATTCTCTCTAACCGACTCCAGATCAATCTCTTGTCTTTGCTCTGAGCTGCTTATACTGGTATTGCAAGAAGGTAAGCGGAAATTTTTATGTTATGAATAACTGTTGAAAATCATGTATTGTTTCTTGTAAATTAGTGTATGCTTGACTTGATTTCTTTTGTCATTGCTAAAGTTCTTTATGGGTTTGGTTATTTGTTTCTTTCTCTTTGCTGGGTGACTAATATCAGTATAAACCTCTGTCTACTGGCAAACTCTTCTGTTGACAGCTAGAGTGAAGCTTTCATAAACTACTGCTAATCTGGTATTTGGGAAAAATAAAGCATTGGGACAGGGGGATAGTATAAATATGTTTTACATTATCTCTTTGTTACAAAGTTAATACATTCTCATTATGCAAAATGTGAAACGTTGGAAAAATAGAAAACTGAATCACCAGTAGCTCAACAGAAAAGAATCACTGTTAGCATTTGGATGTATTTCTTTTCAATCTCTTGCTGAGTATATTATTTTTATATGACTATTATGAAA
The DNA here is from genome assembly GCF_011100685.1 of Canis lupus familiaris. Lineage (NCBI taxonomy): Eukaryota > Metazoa > Chordata > Mammalia > Carnivora > Canidae > Canis > Canis lupus. The sequence continues at coordinate 45,965,010 of NC_049236.1, read as the reverse complement.
CAAAATTGAATATATCAATGTTTTCAAGAATTTGTCTTCTGATTTAAAAGCAATGCATACTTGGTATAGCAAATTTGGAAAATAAGATTTTTCGAAAAAAAGAAAATCAAAATTATTGTGAATCATATCACCTGAAATAGTAACATTCCATATTTACTTTCTTTCTTTCTAATATTTTTTACACACCAAACATCTTGCAAAAATAAGCATTTCTTCCAAGTTTGAATAGTGCTCTGCATAAGAAATATCAACAACTTAACATGATAGCTTTTGTTAAATCTAAATTATCTAAACTGTAATAAAGTGAACTTAATTTGTTTTAGCCTTACTTTTAATATTAAGTTGTAAGGGCAAATAATTATAATCAGGCTAATTTTTTTTAAAGATTATTTATTTATTTATTTATTTATTCATAGAGACACAGAGAGAGAATGAGAGGCAGAGACACAGGCAGAGGGAGAAGCAGGCTCCATGCAGAGAGCCCGACATGGGACTCCATCCAGGGTCTCCAGGATCACGCCCCGGGCTGCAGGCGGCGCTAAACCGCTGTGCCACCGGGGCTGCCCCAGGCTAATTTTTGAAAAAGAAAAGAAAACCAACTTCTCTCTGATAACTTCTTTATTGTGATTATCAGTTCCTTAAAAGATAATACATTTAACTTTCTACCAGTAAAAAGCTTTACTTACCTTGCAAATCCTAGCAGGAATCCAGACTAGAGCAAAACTTTTCATTAATTGGGAAGTTCTAAATCTTTAGTAATCATGTGTTTCCTTTAGGATTCTAATCACATTTTCCACTAAAAGGGAGTCACCTTTGTATCATTGTGAAAACCTGCCAGCAAACATGATTATGAATGAAGAACATACTGCCGGGGTGGTAATATTAGGTTTTCAGTAGGAATGTCTTTGCAGAATTTGCATTTGGTTACAAAGACAGGTTTATGAAGATATAGTTAGTTAATGAAACTTTTCTATTTTAAGATAATTGTAGACTCACATACAGTTGTAGAAATACTATAGAGATCCTGTTATCTCATACACTTTATGTAGATTCCTCCAATGGTCCTATCCTGTAGTAGTATAATATCATAAATAAGATATAGACATTGATAACATATATCAATTTAATTAATATTTCCTTAGTTTTATTTATACTTACTTGTATATGTGTATTTAGTTCTATGCAATATTTTTACATATAGTTTTGTGTATCTCCTGCTACATACAGTTAAGATGAAAAACAGATCACCACAGGATCCCTCATGTGTTTTTCTAACCATGCTCACCTCCCTCCCACCTGTACTCCCACCTCTAAACTCTGGCATCACTTATTCATTCTTTCTCTAAAATTTTGTCATTTCAAGAATGTTATGTATGACAGTTACAGATTCAAGAAGTTGCAAAGAGAGTACAGAGTGATCATGTGCACATTTTACTTAAACATAAAGCATGATATCAAACCCACAAAGTTGACATTTTACAACATATATGAATGGTTCTATACCATTTTAATACATGAGTAGATTTGTGTAACCACTGGTAGTGATTATGGTTGAAATTTGTAAAAAAATTTTGAAGGAATGTGAAATATTTATGGAGGAAAAACTAATAAATATTTGAAAATATCGTGGTCATTTTATTTTTTTATTTTATTTTTTTAAAGATTTTATTTATTTATTCATGAGAGACACAGAGAGAAAGAGAGAGAGGCAGAGACACAGGCAGAGGGAGAAGCAGGCTCCATGCAGGGAGCCCGACGTGGGACTCGATCCTGGGTCTCCAGGATCAGGCCCTGGGCTGAAAGCGGCGCTAAACCACTGAGCCACCAGGGCTGCCCTATCGTGGTCATTTTAAATATGTCCACAGATTTGCTTAGTACTCCTCCCTTCAAGAGGTGGAACCTAATTTCCATCTTACAGAATGTGGGCTCAACTTAGTGACTCACGTCTATCAAAAAGAATAAAGTGGGAGTAATGGTATGCAACTTCAGAGACCATGTCTTAAAGGTCCTCACACCCCACCCCCAAATACTCACTATGGTTTAAGTTAGCTGCCATCTGTGAGCAACCAGGTGGAGATGCCTAGGTGGTGAGGAACTAAGGTTCTACAAAAAGCCATGTGAGTAAGTCATCTTGAAATTGAGCCTTCCAGGCTCAGTAAAGCTTTCCAATATGGCTTTGGCTGTAACCTCATGAGTTAATCTGAGCTTCAATTGCCTACGAAAGCTGCTCCCAGATTTCTGAACCCAGAAATGATGTGAGATAATAAGTGTTTGTTTTCTTAAGCTACTAAATTTTGCAATAATTTGTCATGCAATAATGTATAACTAATCCAAATATCAATACGTAGGAAGGCATATAAAATATATAAGAAAGTAGGAGAGTATTTTTAACGTCTTATAATTACAACAGCATTATTAGCATAAGACAATATCAGGCCAAAAGACAGACCACTGAATTGCCTAACTATGAAGGTGGGTTGGTTTTGCTTTTCCTAATTAGGGTAGAGGAGAATCTAGAGCATGGGACCTTCTAAATTTCTCCATCTTCCCCTCCCACACACTGCCTTGTCCCCCTTTCTTTTCCTCTGAGGCTACAGGCTATATGGCAACCTCTGTGTGTTTTGTTTGCAATGATTGACTTTGATCTTGCATGGAGGCTTCCAAAGCCTTTGTGCTAGGACACATAAAATAATAATCCAGTGGCCCATATCTGTAATGATTTATTTGTTAGAATTTGAAGCCTAAACCAGTATGTCCTTTGAATATATTACTTGCTCTGTGCTCTAATTAAGTTATAGTTATAAGCTAGAAATAATTGCTTGTCAACTATTCTGTCTGGTTTTCACGGTATTTGTGTTCAACCATCCTATTCTTATTTTGTGTGAATCTTTAACAATTATTTTCTGATTAAAAATACACTGCCCTTGAATCTTTATATAAGATTCAGCCTGTGTAATAGCTATAGCCACACTAGAGCAAGCCCTGGCAACTTCAGACTTTTTTATAAAGCTGCTTTTTGGAATGTGGCAATTTAATGGGAATTAGGAGATGGGGTATTTGTCTTGAAGTTACATTAGTAGAGCAACAAGGATCATGGGGAATGGTGGAGGTGGTGGTGGCTAAGCTATCCTCCTTCTTCAAGCCACTTATTGGCACTGCCATTGAAAGCAATATTCTACTGTGTAAACCCTCTCCCTCTACTTTGTTGGCAGCTCTTCCACCACGAATCTCTTAAGTGTTATTCCCTAAAGCAGTGGTTTTCAAATTTTACTATGCATCAGAGTCACCTGGCAGACATGTTAAGACAGGTTTCTGGGTCCACTTCTAGAGTTTCTGATGCAGGCAGGAGGTTTGGAGTGGAGTCAGAGAATTTTCATTTCTGCTCGGATCCCCAGTGATGCGGATTCTGCTCTTCTGGAGACCACACTTCAGAATCACTGCCCTAAAGTTCTATGGCTGGGTAGTAGTTGAGATCCTGACTACACGGTGAAGGCAGGAGCCAGAGTAGCAAAAGAGATCACCAAACTGCTTTGTAAGGGATAATCAAAGAAATATGTTTTTGCTATTGAGAAAGGGGAAATGAGGAGAGCAGAAGGAAGAGAAGTGTCAGGATTAAGATAGCCTGAGGCTGGGGGGTCAGATAAAGATCAAGGCACCTATTGACAAGAACCTGGTAGAGAGGTTTTTTGGAAGTCTTTAAAAAGTTCTCCTCCATATCTGGACAAATCTTAAAGTATGCCAGATTCACTCATTTCTTATCAAGGTGTGTGTGTATGTGTGTGAGAGAGAGAGACAGAGACAGAGACGAGATAGAGAGACAAAGAGAAAGCGAGAGCAAGAGTGAGACAGAGGATATACATGTGCCTGTGTGAGGTAATTAGACAGCTGCTGATTTCTGCTAAGGTTTGATGCCATTTAGAAGAGAGACAGCACATTTGGGGCGGTGAAGTGATCAGCAAACTAAAGAAGCAATAGGTTGTAGCCAGAGTCATCCATACATAGTAGTAGTCCTCTACAGCCTCCCATCCCCTCACTAGAATTTAGAATTATCTTGGAGAAGGATTCGGGCTTGCACAGGACATGAAAATGGGGTTTTGAAGCAATCCTATCTAGTTCTCTAGGGGCCAGAGAGGCCTTAGCTAATTGGGTTGCTGTTTTTTACAGCTCTCTTCTACTTCGTGTTTATCTGTAAGTTGTCAGATAAGCAGAGTGCAATACACTTCTTCAAATTGCAAACTTGAGAGGCTTCAATTTTTCTTTCCCTCATGAATTCCTTGAGTGTTTTGTGGAGGTAACAGCTATACTTGCTGCAGGTTATCTTTATACTGACCTCTGATGAAGGTTGGATACTCTCATACCTCTAGGAAGGAAAGGGCTGCCTCATCAGCCCAGCATTTGAGGAAATTCCTTATAAGGAGGCACCAGAAGACAGGGTTTTCCCAGTGCCATCCCAGCTGTGGGGGAAAAGAGGGGTATTGTGGGGCTATAGGAGCCTTTTGCCTGCAACTTCCCATCA